>NW_027437847.1:0-96069 GCF_965140245.1 Athene noctua
CGCTGCCCGGAACGCTACGCAGGGCAAAAGCGGTTCTCGTCCTCCGTGCTTGCTTTTTCTCAGAAAGAGCCGTGGTGTGCGTTTTGGCCGGAAAACGCGTTTTCGGCCGAAAACGTGTACGTTTGCACTTCCCCGCCACAGGGAAGCTGCTAGCCGGGAATTCTCTGCCTGGTTCTACCCGCTGCCCGGAACGCTACGCAGGGCAAAAGCGGTTCTCGTCCTCCGTGCTTGCTTTTTCTCAGAAAGAGCCGTGGTGTGCGATTTCGCCGGAAAACTCGTTTTCGGCCGAAAACGTGTACGTTTGCACTTCCCCGCCACAGGGAAGCTGCTAGCCGGGAATTCTCTGCCTGGTTCTACCCGCTGCCCGGAACGCTACGCAGGGCAAAAGCGGTTCTCGTCCTCCGTGCTTGCTTTTTCTCAGAAAGAGCCGTGGTGTGCGTTTTCGCCGGAAAACGCGTTTTCGGCCGAAAACGTGTACGTTTGCACTTCCCCGCCACAGGGAAGCTGCTAGCCGGGAATTCTCTGCCTGGTTCTACCCGCTGCTCGGAACGCTACGCAGGGCAAAAGCGGTTCTCGTCCTCCGTGCTTGCTTTTTCTCAGAAAGAGCCGTGGTGTGCGTTTTCGCCGGAAAACGCGTTTTCGGCCGAAAACGTGTACGTTTGCACTTCCCCGCCACAGGGAAGCTGCTAGCCGGGAATTCTCTGCCTGGTTCTACCCGCTGCCCGGAACGCTACGCAGGGCAAAAGCGGTTCTCGTCCTCCGTGCTTGCTTTTTCTCAGAAAGAGCCGTGGTGTGCGTTTTCGCCGGAAAACGCGTTTTCGGCCGAAAACGTGTACGTTTGCACTTCCCCGCCACAGGGAAGCTGCTAGCCGGGAATTCTCTGCCTGGTTCTACTCGCTGCCCGGAACGCTACGCAGGGCAAAAGCGGTTCTCGTCCTCCGTGCTTGCTTTTTCTCAGAAAGAGCCGTGGTGTGCGTTTTCGCCGGAAAACGCGTTTTCGGCCGAAAACGTGTACGTTTGCACTTCCCCGCCACAGGGAAGCTGCTAGCCGGGAATTCTCTGCCTGGTTCTACCCGCTGCCCGGAACGCTACGCAGGGCAAAAGCGGTACTCGTCCTCCGTGCTTGCTTTTTCTCAGAAAGAGCCGTGGTGTGCGATTTCGCCGGAAAACGCGTTTCGGCCGAAAACGTGTACGTTTGCACTTCCCCGCCACAGGGAAGCTGCTAGCCGGGAATTCTCTGCCTGGTTCTACCCGCTGCCCGGAACGCTACGCAGAGCAAAAGCGGTTCTCGTCCTCCGTGCTTGCTTTTTCTCAGAAAGAGCCGTGGAGTTCGATTTCGCCGGAAAACGAGTTTTCGGCCGAAAACGTGTACGTTTGCACTTCCCCGCCACAGGGAAGCTGCTAGCCGGGAATTCTCTGCCTGGTTCTACCCGCTGCCCGGAACGCTACGCAGGGCAAAAGCGGTTCTCGTCCTCCGTGCTTGCTTTTTCTCAGAAAGAGCCGTGGTGTGCGTTTTCGCCGGAAAACGCGTTTTCGGCCGAAAACGTGTACGTTTGCACTTCCCCGCCACAGGGAAGCTGCTAGCCGGGAATTCTCTGCCTGGTTCTACCCGCTGCCCGGAACGCTACGCAGGGCAAAAGCGGTTCTCGTCCTCCGTGCTTGCTTTTTCTCAGAAAGAGCCGTGGTGTGCGATTTCGCCGGAAAACGCGTTTTCGGCCGAAAACGTGTACGTTTGCACTTCCCCGCCACAGGGAAGCTGCTAGCCGGGAATTCTCTGCGTGGTTCTAGCCGCTGCCCGGAACGCTACGCAGAGCAAAAGCGGTTCTCGTCCTCCGTGCTTGCTTTTTCTCAGAAAGAGCCGTGGTGTGCGATTTCGCCGGAAAACGCGTTTTCGGCCGAAAACGTGTACGTTTGCACTTCCCCGCCACAGGGAAGCTGCTAGCCGGGAATTCTCTGCCTGGTTCTAGCCGCTGCCCGGAACGCTACGCAGGGCAAAAGCGGTTCTCGTCGTTCGTGCTTGCTTTTTCTCAGAAAGAGCCGTGGTGTGCGATTTCGCCGGAAAACGCGTTTTCGGCCGAAAACGTGTACGTTTGCACTTCCCCGCCACAGGGAAGCTGCTAGCCGGGAATTCTCTGCCTGGTTCTACCCGCTGCCCGGAACGCTACGCAGGGCAAAAGCGGTTCTCGTCCTCCGTGCTTGCTTTTTCTCAGAAAGAGCCGTGGTGTGCGATTTCGCCGGAAAACGCGTTTTCGGCCGAAAACGTGTACGTTTGCACTTCCCCGCCACAGGGAAGCTGCTAGCCGGGAATTCTCTGCCTGGTTCTACCCGCTGCCCGGAACGCTATGCAGGGCAAAAGCGGTTCTCGTCCTCCGTGCTTGCTTTTTCTCAGAAAGAGCCGTGGTGTGCGATTTCGCCGGAAAACGCGTTTTCGGCCGAAAACGTGTACGTTTGCACTTCCCCGCCACAGGGAAGCTGCTAGCCGGGAATTCTCTGCCTGGTTCTACCCGCTGCCCGGAACGCTACGCAGGGCAAAAGCGGTTCTCGTCCTCCGTGCTTGCTTTTTCTCAGAAAGAGCCGTGGTGTGCGTTTTCGCCGGAAAACGCGTTTTCGGCCGAAAACGTGTACGTTTGCACTTCCCCGCCACAGGGAAGCTGCTAGCCGGGAATTCTCTGCCTGGTTCTACCCGCTGCCCGGAACGCTACGCAGGGCAAAAGCGGTTCTCGTCCTCCCTGCTTGCTTTTTCTCAGAAAGAGCCGTGGTGTGCGTTTTCGCCGGAAAACGCGTTTTCGGCCGAAAACGTGTACGTTTGCACTTCCTCGCCACAGGGAAGCTGCTAGCCGGGATTCTCTGCCTGGTTCTACCCGCTGCCCGGAAGGCTACGCAGGGCAAAAGCGGTTCTCGTCCTCCGTGCTTGCTTTTTCTCAGAAAGAGCCGTGGTGTGCGATTTCGCCGGAAAACGCGTTTTCGGCCGAAAACGTGTACGTTTGCACTTCCCCGCCACAGGGAAGCTGTTAGCCGGGAATTCTCTGCCTGGTTCTACCCGCTGCCCGGAACGCTACGCAGGGCAAAAGCGGTTCTCGTCCTCCGTGCTTGCTTTTTCTCAGAAAGAGCCGTGGTGTGCGATTTCGCCGGAAAACGCGTTTTCGGCCGAAAACGTGTACGTTTGCACTTCCCCGCCACAGGGAAGCTGCTAGCCGGGAATTCTCTGCGTGGTTCTAGCCGCTGCCCGGAACGCTACGCAGGGCAAAAGCGGTTCTCGTCCTCCGTGCTTGCTTTTTCTCAGAAAGAGCCGTGGTGTGCGTTTTCGCCGGAAAACGCGTTTTCGGCCGAAAACGTGTACGTTTGCACTTGCCCGCCACAGGGAAGCTGCTAGCCGGGAATTCTCTGCCTGGTTCTACCCGCTGCCCGGAACGCTACGCAGGGCAAAAGCGGTTCTCGTCCTCCGTGCTTGCTTTTTCTCAGAAAGAGCCGTGGTGTGCGATTTCGCCGGAAAACGCGTTTTCGGCCGAAAACGTGTACGTTTGCACTTCCCCGCCACAGGGAAGCTGCTAGCCGGGAATTCTCTGCCTGGTTCTACCCGCTGCCCGGAACGCTACGCAGGGCAAAAGCGGTTCTCGTCCTCCGTGCTTGCTTTTTCTCAGAAAGAGCCGTGGTGTGCGTTTTCGCCGGAAAACGCGTTTTCGGCCGAAAACGTGTACGTTTGCACTTCCCCGCCACAGGGAAGCTGCTAGCCGGGATTGTCTGACTGGTTCTACCCGCTGCCCGGAACGCTACGCAGGGCAAAAGCGGTTCTCGTCCTCCGTGCTTGCTTTTTTCAGAAAGAGCCGTGGTGTGCGTTTTCGCCGGAAAACGCGTTTTCGGCCGAAAACGTGTACGTTTGCACTTCCCCGCCACAGGGAAGCTGCTAGCCGGGAATTCTCTGCCTGGTTCTACCCGCTGCCCGGAACGCTACGCAGGGCAAAAGCGGTTCTCGTCCTCCGTGCTTGCTTTTTCTCAGAAAGAGCCGTGGTGTGCGATTTCGCCGGAAAACGCGTTTTCGGCCGAAAACGTGTACGTTTGCACTTCCCCGCCACAGGGAAGCTGCTAGCCGGGAATTCTCTGCCTGGTTCTACCCGCTGCCCGGAACGCTACGCAGGGCAAAAGCGGTTCTCGTCCTCCGTGCTTGCTTTTTCTCAGAAAGAGCCGTGGTGTGCGTTTTCGCCGGAAAACGCGTTTTCGGCCGAAAACGTGTACGTTTGCACTTCCCCGCCACAGGGAAGCTGTTAGCCGGGAATTCTCTGCCTGGTTCTACCCGCTGCCCGGAACGCTACGCAGGGCAAAAGCGGTTCTCGTCCTCCGTGCTTGCTTTTTCTCAGAAGGAGCCGTGGTGTGCGATTTCGCCGGAAAACGCGTTTTCGGCCGAAAACGTGTACGTTTGCACTTCCCCGCCACAGGGAAGCTGCTAGCCGGGAATTCTCTGCCTGGTTCTACCCGCTGCCCGGAACGCTACGCAGGGCAAAAGCGGTTCTCGTCCTCCGTGCTTGCTTTTTCTCAGAAAGAGCCGTGGTGTGCGATTTCGCCGGAAAACGCGTTTTCGGCCGAAAACGTGCACGTTTGCACTTCCCCGCCACAGGGAAGCTGCTAGCCGGGAAATCTCTGCGTGGTTCTAGCCGCTGCCCGGAACGCTACGCAGAGCAAGAGCGGTTCTCGTCCTCCGTGCTTGCTTTTTCTCAGAAAGAGCCGTGGAGTTCGATTTCGCCGGAAAACGCGTTTTCGGCCGAAAACGTGTACGTTTGCACTTCCCCGCCACAGGGAAGCTGCTAGCCGGGAATTCTCTGCCTGGTTCTACCCGCTGCCCGGAACGCTACGCAGGGCAAAAGCGGTTCTCGTCCTCCGTGCTTGCTTTTTCTCAGAAAGAGCCGTGGTGTGCGATTTCGCCGGAAAACGCGTTTTCGGCCGAAAACGTGTACGTTTGCACTTGCCCGCCACAGGGAAGCTGCTAGCCGGGAATTCTCTGCCTGGTTCTACCCGCTGCCCGGAACGCTACGCAGGGCAAAAGCGGTTCTCGTCCTCCGTGCTTGCTTTTTCTCAGAAAGAGCCGTGGTGTGCGTTTTCGCCGGAAAACGCGTTTTCGGCCGAAAACGTGTACGTTTGCACTTGCCCGCCACAGGGAAGCTGCTAGCCGGGAATTCTCTGCCTGGTTCTACCCGCTGCCCGGAACGCTACGCAGGGCAAAAGCGGTTCTCGTCCTCCCTGCTTGCTTTTTCTCAGAAAGAGCCGTGGTGTGCGATTTCGCCGGAAAACGCGTTTTCGGCCGAAAACGTGTACGTTTGCACTTCCCCGCCACAGGGAAGCTGCTAGCCGGGAATTCTCTGCCTGGTTCTACCCGCTGCCCGGAACGCTACGCAGGGCAAAAGCGGTTCTCGTCCTCCGTGCTTGCTTTTTCTCAGAAAGAGCCGTGGTGTGCGTTTTCGCCGGAAAATGCGTTTTCGGCCGAAAACGTGTACGTTTGCACTTCCCCCCCACAGGGAAGCTGCTAGCCGGGAATTCTCTGCCTGGTTCTACCCGCTGCCCGGAACGCTACGCAGGGCAAAAGCGGTTCTCGTCCTCCGTGCTTGCTTTTTCTCAGAAAGAGCCGTGGTGTGCGATTTCGCCGGAAAACGCGTTTTCGGCCGAAAACGTGTACGTTTGCACTTCCCCGCCACAGGGAAGCTGCTAGCCGGGAATTCTCTGCCTGGTTCTACCCGCTGCCCGGAACGCTACGCAGGGCAAAAGCGGTTCTCGTCCTCCGTGCTTGCTTTTTCTCAGAAAGAGCCGTGGTGTGCGATTTCGCCGGAAAACGCGTTTTCGGCCGAAAACGTGTACGTTTGCACTTCCCCGCCACAGGGAAGCTGCTAGCCGGGAATTCTCTGCGTGGTTCTAGCCGCTGCCCGGAACGCTACGCAGAGCAAAAGCGGTTCTCGTCCTCCGTGCTTGCTTTTTCTCAGAAAGAGCCGTGGAGTTCGATTTCGCCGGAAAACGCGTTTTCGGCCGAAAACGTGTACGTTTGCACTTCCCCGCCACAGGGAAGCTGCTAGCCGGGAATTCTCTGCCTGGTTCTACCCGCTGCCCGGAACGCTACGCAGGGCAAAAGCGGTTCTCGTCCTCCGTGCTTGCTTTTTCTCAGAAAGAGCCGTGGTGTGCGATTTCGCCGGAAAACGCGTTTTCGGCCGAAAACGTGTACGTTTGCACTTGCCCGCCACAGGGAAGCTGCTAGCCGGGAATTCTCTGCCTGGTTCTACCCGCTGCCCGGAACGCTACGCAGGGCAAAAGCGGTTCTCGTCCTCCCTGCTTGCTTTTTCTCCGAAAGAGCCGTGGTGTGCGATTTCGCCGGAAAACGCGTTTTCGGCCGAAAACGTGTACGTTTGCACTTGCACGACACAGGGAAGCTGCTAGCCGGGAATTCTCTGCCTGGTTCTACCCGCTGCCCGGAACGCTACGCACGGCAAAAGCGGTTCTCGTCCTCCGTGCTTGCTTTTTCTCAGAAAGAGCCGTGGTGTGCGTTTTCGCCGGAAAACGCGTTTTCGGCCGAAAACGTGTACGTTTGCACTTGCCCGCCACAGGGAAGCTGCTAGCCGGGAATTCTCTGCCTGGTTCTACCCGCTGCCCGGAACGCTACGCAGGGCAAAAGCGGTTCTCGTCCTCCCTGCTTGCTTTTTCTCAGAAAGAGCCGTGGTGTGCGATTTCGCCGGAAAACGCGTTTTCGGCCGAAAACGTGTACGTTTGCACTTCCCCGCCACAGGGAAGCTGCTAGCCGGGAATTCTCTGCCTGGTTCTACCCGCTGCCCGGAACGCTACGCAGGGCAAAAGCGGTTCTCGTCCTCCGTGCTTGCTTTTTCTCAGAAAGAGCCGTGGTGTGCGTTTTCGCCGGAAAATGCGTTTTCGGCCGAAAACGTGTACGTTTGCACTTCCCCCCCACAGGGAAGCTGCTAGCCGGGAATTCTCTGCCTGGTTCTACCCGCTGCCCGGAACGCTACGCAGGGCAAAAGCGGTTCTCGTCCTCCGTGCTTGCTTTTTCTCAGAAAGAGCCGTGGTGTGCGATTTCGCCGGAAAACGCGTTTTCGGCCGAAAACGTGTACGTTTGCACTTCCCCGCCACAGGGAAGCTGCTAGCCGGGAATTCTCTGCCTGGTTCTACCCGCTGCCCGGAACGCTACGCAGGGCAAAAGCGGTTCTCGTCCTCCGTGCTTGCTTTTTCTCAGAAAGAGCCGTGGTGTGCGATTTCGCCGGAAAACGCGTTTTCGGCCGAAAACGTGTACGTTTGCACTTGCACGCCACAGGGAAGCTGCTAGCCGGGAATTCTCTGCCTGGTTCTACCCGCTGCCCGGAACGCTACGCACGGCAAAAGCGGTTCTCGTCCTCCGTGCTTGCTTTTTCTCAGAAAGAGCCGTGGTGTGCGTTTTCGCCGGAAAACGCGTTTTCGGCCGAAAACGTGTACGTTTGCACTTCCCCGCCACAGGGAAGCTGCTAGCCGGGAATTCTCTGCCTGGTTCTACCCGCTGCCCGGAACGCTACGCAGGGCAAAAGCGGTTCTCGTCCTCCGTGCTTGCTTTTTCTCAGAAAGAGCCGTGGTGTGCGTTTTCGCCGGAAAACGCGTTTTCGGCCGAAAACGTGTACGTTTGCACTTCCCCGCCACAGGGAAGCTGCTAGCCGGGAATTCTCTGCCTGGTTCTACCCGCTGCCCGGAACGCTACGCAGGGCAAAAGCGGTTCTCGTCCTCCGTGCTTGCTTTTTCTCAGAAAGAGCCGTGGTGTGCGATTTCGCCGGAAAACGCGTTTTCGGCCGAAAACGTGTACGTTTGCACTTCCCCGCCACAGGGAAGCTGCTAGCCGGGAATTCTCTGCCTGGTTCTACCCGCTGCCCGGAACGCTACGCAGGGCAAAAGCGGTTCTCGTCCTCCGTGCTTGCTTTTTCTCAGAAAGAGCCGTGGTGTGCGTTTTCGCCGGAAAACGCGTTTTCGGCCGAAAACGTGTACGTTTGCACTTCCCCGCCACAGGGAAGCTGCTAGCCGGGAATTCTCTGCCTGGTTCTACCCGCTGCCCGGAACGCTACGCAGGGCAAAAGCGGTACTCGTCCTCCGTGCTTGCTTTTTCTCAGAAAGAGCCGTGGTGTGCGATTTCGCCGGAAAACGCGTTTTCGGCCGAAAACGTGTACGTTTGCACTTCCCCGCCACAGGGAAGCTGCTAGCCGGGAATTCTCTGCGTGGTTCTAGCCGCTGCCCGGAACGCTACGCAGAGCAAAAGCGGTTCTCGTCCTCCGTGCTTGCTTTTTCTCAGAAAGAGCCGTGGAGTTCGATTTCGCCGGAAAACGCGTTTTCGGCCGAAAACGTGTACGTTTGCACTTCCCCGCCACAGGGAAGCTGCTAGCCGGGAATTCTCTGCCTGGTTCTACCCGCTGCCCGGAACGCTACGCAGGGCAAAAGCGGTTCTCGTCCTCCGTGCTTGCTTTTTCTCAGAAAGAGCCGTGGTGTGCGATTTCGCCGGAAAACGCGTTTTCGGCCGAAAACGTGTACGTTTGCACTTGCCCGCCACAGGGAAGCTGCTAGCCGGGAATTCTCTGCCTGGTTCTACCCGCTGCCCGGAACGCTACGCAGGGCAAAAGCGGTTCTCGTCCTCCGTGCTTGCTTTTTCTCCGAAAGAGCCGTGGTGTGCGATTTCGCCGGAAAACGCGTTTTCGGCCGAAAACGTGTACGTTTGCACTTGCACGACACAGGGAAGCTGCTAGCCGGGAATTCTCTGCCTGGTTCTACCCGCTGCCCGGAACGCTACGCACGGCAAAAGCGGTTCTCGTCCTCCGTGCTTGCTTTTTCTCAGAAAGAGCCGTGGTGTGCGTTTTCGCCGGAAAACGCGTTTTCGGCCGAAAACGTGTACGTTTGCACTTCCCCGCCACAGGGAAGCTGCTAGCCGGGAATTCTCTGCCTGGTTCTACCCGCTGCCCGGAACGCTACGCAGGGCAAAAGCGGTTCTCGTCCTCCCTGCTTGCTTTTTCTCAGAAAGAGCCGTGGTGTGCGATTTCGCCGGAAAACGCGTTTTCGGCCGAAAACGTGTACGTTTGCACTTCCCCGCCACAGGGAAGCTGCTAGCCGGGAATTCTCTGCCTGGTTCTACCCGCTGCCCGGAACGCTACGCAGGGCAAAAGCGGTTCTCGTCCTCCGTGCTTGCTTTTTCTCAGAAAGAGCCGTGGTGTGCGTTTTCGCCGGAAAATGCGTTTTCGGCCGAAAACGTGTACGTTTGCACTTGCCCCCCACAGGGAAGCTGCTAGCCGGGAATTCTCTGCCTGGTTCTACCCGCTGCCCGGAACGCTACGCAGGGCAAAAGCGGTTCTCGTCCTCCGTGCTTGCTTTTTCTCAGAAAGAGCCGTGGTGTGCGATTTCGCCGGAAAACGCGTTTTCGGCCGAAAACGTGTACGTTTGCACTTCCCCGCCACAGGGAAGCTGCTAGCCGGGAATTCTCTGCCTGGTTCTACCCGCTGCCCGGAACGCTACGCAGGGCAAAAGCGGTTCTCGTCCTCCGTGCTTGCTTTTTCTCAGAAAGAGCCGTGGTGTGCGATTTCGCCGGAAAACGCGTTTTCGGCCGAAAACGTGTACGTTTGCACTTCCCCGCCACAGGGAAGCTGCTAGCCGGGAATTCTCTGCCTGGTTCTACCCGCTGCCCGGAACGCTACGCAGGGCAAAAGCGGTTCTCGTCCTCCGTGCTTGCTTTTTCTCAGAAAGAGCCGTGGTGTGCGTTTTCGCCGGAAAACGCGTTTTCGGCCGAAAACGTGTACGTTTGCACTTCCCCGCCACAGGGAAGCTGCTAGCCGGGAATTCTCTGCCTGGTTCTACCCGCTGCCCGGAACGCTACGCAGGGCAAAAGCGGTTCTCGTCCTCCGTGCTTGCTTTTTCTCAGAAAGAGCCGTGGTGTGCGATTTCGCCGGAAAACGCGTTTTCGGCCGAAAACGTGTACGTTTGCACTTCCCCGCCACAGGGAAGCTGCTAGCCGGGAATTCTCTGCCTGGTTCTACCCGCTGCCCGGAACGCTACGCAGGGCAAAAGCGGTTCTCGTCCTCCGTGCTTGCTTTTTCTCAGAAAGAGCCGTGGTGTGCGATTTCGCCGGAAAACGCGTTTTCGGCCGAAAACGTGTACGTTTGCACTTCCCCGCCACAGGGAAGCTGCTAGCCGGGAATTCTCTGCCTGGTTCTACCCGCTGCCCGGAACGCTACGCAGGGCAAAAGCGGTTCTCGTCCTCCGTGCTTGCTTTTTCTCAGAAAGAGCCGTGGTGTGCGATTTCGCCGGAAAACGCGTTTTCGGCCGAAAACGTGTACGTTTGCACTTGCCCCGCCACAGGGAAGCTGCTAGCCGGGAATTCTCTGCCTGGTTCTACCCGCTGCCCGGAACGCTACGCAGGGCAAAAGCGGTACTCGTCCTCCGTGCTTGCTTTTTCTCAGAAAGAGCCGTGGTGTGCGATTTCGCCGGAAAACGCGTTTTCGGCCGAAAACGTGTACGTTTGCACTTCCCCGCCACAGGGAAGCTGCTAGCCGGGAATTCTCTGCCTGGTTCTAGCCGCTGCCCGGAACGCTACGCAGAGGCAAAAGCGGTTCTCGTCCTCCGTGCTTGCTTTTTCTCAGAAAGAGCCGTGGAGTTCGATTTCGCCGGAAAACGCGTTTTCGGCCGAAAACGTGTACGTTTGCACTTCCCCGCCACAGGGAAGCTGCTAGCCGGGAATTCTCTGCCTGGTTCTACCCGCTGCCCGGAACGCTACGCAGGGCAAAAGCGGTTCTCGTCCTCCGTGCTTGCTTTTTCTCAGAAAGAGCCGTGGTGTGCGATTTCGCCGGAAAACGCGTTTTCGGCCGAAAACGTGTACGTTTGCACTTCCCCGCCACAGGGAAGCTGCTAGCCGGGAATTCTCTGCCTGGTTCTACCCGCTGCCCGGAACGCTACGCAGGGCAAAAGCGGTTCTCGTCCTCCGTGCTTGCTTTTTCTCAGAAAGAGCCGTGGTGTGCGATTTCGCCGGAAAACGCGTTTTCGGCCGAAAACGTGTACGTTTGCACTTGCACGACACAGGGAAGCTGCTAGCCGGGAATTCTCTGCCTGGTTCTACCCGCTGCCCGGAACGCTACGCACGGCAAAAGCGGTTCTCGTCCTCCGTGCTTGCTTTTTCTCAGAAAGAGCCGTGGTGTGCGTTTTCGCCGGAAAACGCGTTTTCGGCCGAAAACGTGTACGTTTGCACTTCCCCGCCACAGGGAAGCTGCTAGCCGGGAATTCTCTGCCTGGTTCTACCCGCTGCCCGGAACGCTACGCAGGGCAAAAGCGGTTCTCGTCCTCCGTGCTTGCTTTTTCTCAGAAAGAGCCGTGGTGTGCGTTTTCGCCGGAAAACGCGTTCTCGGCCGAAAACGTGTACGTTTGCACTTCCCCGCCACAGGGAAGCTGCTAGCCGGGAATTCTCTGCCTGGTTCTACCCGCTGCCCGGAACGCTACGCAGGGCAAAAGCGGTTCTCGTCCTCCGTGCTTGCTTTTTCTCAGAAAGAGCCGTGGTGTGCGTTTTCGCCGGAAAACGCGTTTTCGGCCGAAAACGTGTACGTTTGCACTTGCCCGCCACAGGGAAGCTGCTAGCCGGGAATTCTCTGCCTGGTTCTACCCGCTGCCCGGAACGCTACGCAGGGCAAAAGCGGTTCTCGTCCTCCGTGCTTGCTTTTTCTCAGAAAGAGCCGTGGTGTGCGATTTCGCCGGAAAACGCGTTTTCGGCCGAAAACGTGTACGTTTGCACTTGCACGCCACAGGGAAGCTGCTAGCCGGGAATTCTCTGCCTGGTTCTACCCGCTGCCCGGAACGCTACGCAGGGCAAAAGCGGTTCTCGTCCTCCGTGCTTGCTTTTTCTCAGAAAGAGCCGTGGTGTGCGTTTTCGCCGGAAAACGCGTTTTCGGCCGAAAACGTGTACGTTTGCACTTCCCCGCCACAGGGAAGCTGCTAGCCGGGAATTCTCTGCCTGGTTCTACCCGCTGCCCGGAACGCTACGCAGGGCAAAAGCGGTTCTCGTCCTCCGTGCTTGCTTTTTATCAGAAAGGGACGTGGTGTGCGATTTCGCCGGAAAACGCGTTTTCGGCCGAAAACGTGTACGTTTGCACTTCCCCGCCACAGGGAAGCTGTTAGCCGGGAATTCTCTGCCTGGTTCTACCCGCTGCCCGGAACGCTACGCAGGGCAAAAGCGGTTCTCGTCCTCCGTGCTTGCTTTTTCTCAGAAAGAGCCGTGGTGTGCGATTTCGCCGGAAAACGCGTTTTCGGCCGAAAACGTGTACGTTTGCACTTCCCCGCCACAGGGAAGCTGCTAGCCGGGAATTCTCTGCCTGGTTCTACCCGCTGCCCGGAACGCTACGCAGGGCAAAAGCGGTTCTCGTCCTCCGTGCTTGCTTTTTCTCAGAAAGAGCCGTGGAGTTCGATTTCGCCGGAAAACGCGTTTTCGGCCGAAAACGTGTACGTTTGCACTTCCCCGCCACAGGGAAGCTGCTAGCCGGGAATTCTCTGCCTGGTTCTACCCGCTGCCCGGAACGCTACGCAGGGCAAAAGCGGTTCTCGTCCTCCGTGCTTGCTTTTTCTCAGAAAGAGCCGTGGTGTGCGATTTCGCCGGAAAACGCGTTTTCGGCCGAAAACGTGTACGTTTGCACTTGCCCGCCACAGGGAAGCTGCTAGCCGGGAATTCTCTGCCTGGTTCTACCCGCTGCCCGGAACGCTACGCAGGGCAAAAGCGGTTCTCGTCCTCCGTGCTTGCTTTTTCTCAGAAAGAGCCGTGGTGTGCGATTTCGCCGGAAAACGCGTTTTCGGCCGAAAACGTGTACGTTTGCACTTGCCCGCCACAGGGAAGCTGCTAGCCGGGAATTCTCTGCCTGGTTCTACCCGCTGCCCGGAACGCTACGCAGGGCAAAAGCGGTTCTCGTCCTCCGTGCTTGCTTTTTCTCAGAAAGAGCCGTGGTGTGCGTTTTCGCCGGAAAACGCGTTTTCGGCCGAAAACGTGTACGTTTGCACTTCCCCGCCACAGGGAAGCTGCTAGCCGGGAATTCTCTGCCTGGTTCTACCCGCTGCCCGGAACGCTACGCAGGGCAAAAGCGGTTCTCGTCCTCCGTGCTTGCTTTTTCTCAGAAAGAGCCGTGGTGTGCGATTTCGCCGGAAAACGCGTTTTCGGCCGAAAACGTGTACGTTTGCACTTCCCCGCCACAGGGAAGCTGCTAGCCGGGAATTCTCTGCCTGGTTTCTACCCGCTGCCCGGAACGCTACGCAGGGCAAAAGCGGTTCTCGTCCTCCGTGCTTGCTTTTTCTCAGAAAGAGCCGTGGTGTGCGTTTTCGCCGGAAAACGCGTTTTCGGCCGAAAACGTGTACGTTTGCACTTCCCCGCCACAGGGAAGCTGCTAGCCGGGAATTCTCTGCCTGGTTCTACCCGCTGCCCGGAACGCTACGCAGGGCAAAAGCGGTACTCGTCCTCCGTGCTTGCTTTTTCTCAGAAAGAGCCGTGGTGTGCGATTTCGCCGGAAAACGCGTTTTCGGCCGAAAACGTGTACGTTTGCACTTCCCCGCCACAGGGAAGCTGCTAGCCGGGAATTCTCTGCGTGGTTCTAGCCGCTGCCCGGAACGCTACGCAGAGCAAAAGCGGTTCTCGTCCTCCGCGCTTGCTTTTTCTCAGAAAGAGCCGTGGAGTTCGATTTCGCCGGAAAACGCGTTTTCGGCCGAAAACGTGTACGTTTGCACTTCCCCGCCACAGGGAAGCTGCTAGCCGGGAATTCTCTGCCTGGTTCTACCCGCTGCCCGGAACGCTACGCAGGGCAAAAGCGGTTCTCGTCCTCCGTGCTTGCTTTTTCTCAGAAAGAGCCGTGGTGTGCGATTTCGCCGGAAAACGCGTTTTCGGCCGAAAACGTGTACGTTTGCACTTCCCCGCCACAGGGAAGCTGCTAGCCGGGAATTCTCTGCCTGGTTCTACCCGCTGCCCGGAACGCTACGCAGGGCAAAAGCGGTTCTCGTCCTCCGTGCTTGCTTTTTCTCAGAAAGAGCCGTGGTGTGCGTTTTCGCCGGAAAACGCGTTTTCGGCCGAAAACGTGTACGTTTGCACTTCCCCGCCACAGGGAAGCTGCTAGCCGGGAATTCTCTGCCTGGTTCTACCCGCTGCCCGGAACGCTACGCAGGGCAAAAGCGGTTCTCGTCCTCCGTGCTTGCTTTTTCTCAGAAAGAGCCGTGGTGTGCGATTTCGCCGGAAAACGCGTTTTCGGCCGAAAACGTGTACGTTTGCACTTCCCCGCCACAGGGAAGCTGCTAGCCGGGAATTCTCTGCCTGGTTCTACCCGCTGCCCGGAACGCTACGCAGGGCAAAAGCGGTTCTCGTCCTCCGTGCTTGCTTTTTCTCAGAAAGAGCCGTGGTGTGCGTTTTCGCCGGAAAACGCGTTTTCGGCCGAAAACGTGTACGTTTGCACTTCCCCGCCACAGGGAAGCTGCTAGCCGGGAATTCTCTGCCTGGTTCTACCCGCTGCCCGGAACGCTACGCAGGGCAAAAGCGGTTCTCGTCCTCCGTGCTTGCTTTTTATCAGAAAGAGACGTGGTGTGCGATTTCGCCGGAAAACGCGTTCTCGGCCGAAAACGTGTACGTTTGCACTTCCCCGCCACAGGGAAGCTGTTAGCCGGGAATTCTCTGCCTGGTTCTACCCGCTGCCCGGAACGCTACGCAGGGCAAAAGCGGTTCTCGTCCTCCGTGCTTGCTTTTTCTCAGAAAGAGCCGTGGTGTGCGATTTCGCCGGAAAACGCGTTTTCGGCCGAAAACGTGTACGTTTGCACTTCCCCGCCACAGGGAAGCTGCTAGCCGGGAATTCTCTGCCTGGTTCTACCCGCTGCCCGGAACGCTACGCAGGGCAAAAGCGGTTCTCGTCCTCCGTGCTTGCTTTTTCTCAGAAAGAGCCGTGGTGTGCGTTTTCGCCG
Source organism: Athene noctua (assembly GCF_965140245.1). Taxonomy (NCBI): domain Eukaryota; kingdom Metazoa; phylum Chordata; class Aves; order Strigiformes; family Strigidae; genus Athene; species Athene noctua. The sequence goes on from NW_027437847.1 coordinate 14,947, forward strand.
GAAAACGCGTTTTCGGCCGAAAACGTGTACGTTTGCACTTGCCCGCCTCAGGGAAGCTGCTAGCCGGGAATTCTCTGCCTGGTTCTACCCGCTGCCCGGAACGCTACGCAGGGCAAAAGCGGTTCTCGTCCTCCGTGCTTGCTTTTTCTCAGAAAGAGCCGTGGTGTGCGTTTTCGCCGGAAAACGCGTTTTCGGCCGAAAACGTGTACGTTTGCACTTCCCCGCCACAGGGAAGCTGCTAGCCGGGAATTCTCTGCCTGGTTCTACCCGCTGCCCGGAACGCTACGCAGGGCAAAAGCGGTACTCGTCCTCCGTGCTTGCTTTTTCTCAGAAAGAGCCGTGGTGTGTGATTTCGCCGGAAAACGCGTTTTCGGCCGAAAACGTGTACGTTTGCACTTCCCCGCCACAGGGAAGCTGCTAGCCGGGAATTCTCTGCCTGGTTCTACCCGCTGCCCGGAACGCTACGCAGGGCAAAAGCGGTTCTCGTCCTCCGTGCTTGCTTTTTCTCAGAAAGAGCCGTGGTGTGCGTTTTCGCCGGAAAACGCGTTTTCGGCCGAAAACGTGTACGTTTGCACTTGCCCGCCACAGGGAAGCTGCTAGCCGGGAATTCTCTGCCTGGTTCTACCCGCTGCCCGGAACGCTACGCAGGGCAAAAGCGGTTCTCGTCCTCCGTGCTTGCTTTTTCTCAGAAAGAGCCGTGGTGTGCGATTTCGCCGGAAAACGCGTTTTCGGCCGAAAACGTGTACGTTTGCACTTCCCCGCCACAGGGAAGCTGCTAGCCGGGAATTCTCTGCCTGGTTCTACCCGCTGCCCGGAACGCTACGCAGGGCAAAAGCGGTTCTCGTCCTCCGTGCTTGCTTTTTCTCAGAAAGAGCCGTGGTGTGCGTTTTCGCCGGAAAACGCGTTTTCGGCCGAAAACGTGTACGTTTGCACTTGCCCGCCACAGGGAAGCTGCTAGCCGGGAATTCTCTGCCTGGTTCTACCCGCTGCCCGGAACGCTACGCAGGGCAAAAGCGGTTCTCGTCCTCCGTGCTTGCTTTTTATCAGAAAGAGACGTGGTGTGCGATTTCGCCGGAAAACGCGTTTTCGGCCGAAAACGTGTACGTTTGCACTTCCCCGCCACAGGGAAGCTGTTAGCCGGGAATTCTCTGCCTGGTTCTACCCGCTGCCCGGAACGCTACGCAGGGCAAAAGCGGTTCTCGTCCTCCCTGCTTGCTTTTTCTCAGAAAGAGCCGTGGTGTGCGATTTCGCCGGAAAACGCGTTTTCGGCCGAAAACGTGTACGTTTGCACTTCCCCGCCACAGGGAAGCTGCTAGCCGGGAATTCTCTGCGTGGTTCTAGCCGCTGCCCGGAACGCTACGCAGAGCAAAAGCGGTTCTCGTCCTCCGTGCTTGCTTTTTCTCAGAAAGAGCCGTGGAGTTCGATTTCGCCGGAAAACGCGTTTTCGGCCGAAAACGTGTACGTTTGCACTTCCCCGCCACAGGGAAGCTGCTAGCCGGGAATTCTCTGCCTGGTTCTACCCGCTGCCCGGAACGCTACGCAGGGCAAAAGCGGTTCTCGTCCTCCGTGCTTGCTTTTTCTCAGAAAGAGCCGTGGTGTGCGATTTCGCCGGAAAACGCGTTTTCGGCCGAAAACGTGTACGTTTGCACTTCCCCGCCACAGGGAAGCTGCTAGCCGGGAATTCTCTGCGTGGTTCTAGCCGCTGCCCGGAACGCTACGCAGAGCAAAAGCGGTTCTCGTCCTCCGTGCTTGCTTTTTCTCAGAAAGAGACGTGGTGTGCGATTTCGCCGGAAAACGCGTTTTCGGCCGAAAACGTGTACGTTTGCACTTCCCCGCCACAGGGAAGCTGCTAGCCGGGAATTCTCTGCCTGGTTCTACCCGCTGCCCGGAACGCTACGCAGGGCAAAAGCGGTTCTCGTCCTCCGTGCTTGCTTTTTCTCAGAAAGAGCCGTGGTGTGCGTTTTCGCCGGAAAACGCGTTTTCGGCCGAAAACGTGTACGTTTGCACTTCCCCGCCACAGGGAAGCTGCTAGCCGGGAATTCTCTGCCTGGTTCTACCCGCTGCCCGGAACGCTACGCAGGGCAAAAGCGGTACTCGTCCTCCGTGCTTGCTTTTTCTCAGAAAGAGCCGTGGTGTGCGATTTCGCCGGAAAACGCGTTTTCGGCCGAAAACGTGTACGTTTGCACTTCCCCGCCACAGGGAAGCTGCTAGCCGGGAATTCTCTGCCTGGTTCTAGCCCGCTGCCCGGAACGCTACGCAGAGCAAAAGCGGTTCTCGTCCTCCGTGCTTGCTTTTTCTCAGAAAGAGCCGTGGAGTTCGATTTCGCCGGAAAACGCGTTTTCGGCCGAAAACGTGTACGTTTGCACTTCCCCGCCACAGGGAAGCTGCTAGCCGGGAATTCTCTGCCTGGTTCTACCCGCTGCCCGGAACGCTACGCAGGGCAAAAGCGGTTCTCGTCCTCCGTGCTTGCTTTTTCTCAGAAAGAGCCGTGGTGTGCGATTTCGCCGGAAAACGCGTTTTCGGCCGAAAACGTGTACGTTTGCACTTCCCCGCCACAGGGAAGCTGCTAGCCGGGAATTCTCTGCCTGGTTCTACCCGCTGCCCGGAACGCTACGCAGGGCAAAAGCGGTTCTCGTCCTCCGTGCTTGCTTTTTCTCAGAAAGAGCCGTGGTGTGCGTTTTCGCCGGAAAACGCGTTTTCGGCCGAAAACGTGTACGTTTGCACTTCCCCGCCACAGGGAAGCTGCTAGCCGGGAATTCTCTGCCTGGTTCTACCCGCTGCCCGGAACGCTACGCAGGGCAAAAGCGGTTCTCGTCCTCCGTGCTTGCTTTTTCTCAGAAAGAGCCGTGGTGTGCGATTTCGCCGGAAAACGCGTTTTCGGCCGAAAACGTGTACGTTTGCACTTCCCCGCCACAGGGAAGCTGCTAGCCGGGAATTCTCTGCCTGGTTCTACCCGCTGCCCGGAACGCTACGCAGGGCAAAAGCGGTTCTCGTCCTCCGTGCTTGCTTTTTCTCAGAAAGAGCCGTGGTGTGCGTTTTCGCCGGAAAACGCGTTTTCGGCCGAAAACGTGTACGTTTGCACTTCCCCGCCACAGGGAAGCTGCTAGCCGGGAATTCTCTGCCTGGTTCTACCCGCTGCCCGGAACGCTACGCAGGGCAAAAGCGGTTCTCGTCCTCCGTGCTTGCTTTTTATCAGAAAGAGACGTGGTGTGCGATTTCGCCGGAAAACGCGTTCTCGGCCGAAAACGTGTACGTTTGCACTTCCCCGCCACAGGGAAGCTGCTAGCCGGGAATTCTCTGCCTGGTTCTACCCGCTGCCCGGAACGCTACGCAGGGCAAAAGCGGTTCTCGTCCTCCGTGCTTGCTTTTTCTCAGAAAGAGCCGTGGTGTGCGATTTCGCCGGAAAACGCGTTTTCGGCCGAAAACGTGTACGTTTGCACTTCCCCGCCACAGGGAAGCTGCTAGCCGGGAATTCTCTGCCTGGTTCTACCCGCTGCCCGGAACGCTACGCAGGGCAAAAGCGGTTCTCGTCCTCCGTGCTTGCTTTTTCTCAGAAAGAGCCGTGGTGTGCGTTTTCGCCGGAAAACGCGTTTTCGGCCGAAAACGTGTACGTTTGCACTTGCCCGCCACAGGGAAGCTGCTAGCCGGGAATTCTCTGCCTGGTTCTACCCGCTGCCCGGAACGCTACGCAGGGCAAAAGCGGTTCTCGTCCTCCGTGCTTGCTTTTTCTCAGAAAGAGCCGTGGTGTGCGTTTTCGCCGGAAAACGCGTTTTCGGCCGAAAACGTGTACGTTTGCACTTCCCCGCCACAGGGAAGCTGCTAGCCGGGAATTCTCTGCCTGGTTCTACCCGCTGCCCGGAACGCTACGCAGGGCAAAAGCGGTTCTCGTCCTCCGTGCTTGCTTTTTCTCAGAAAGAGCCGTGGTGTGTGATTTCGCCGGAAAACGCGTTTTCGGCCGAAAACGTGTACGTTTGCACTTCCCCGCCACAGGGAAGCTGCTAGCCGGGAATTCTCTGCCTGGTTCTACCCGCTGCCCGGAACGCTACGCAGGGCAAAAGCGGTTCTCGTCCTCCGTGCTTGCTTTTTCTCAGAAAGAGCCGTGGTGTGCGTTTTCGCCGGAAAACGCGTTTTCGGCCGAAAACGTGTACGTTTGCACTTGCCCGCCACAGGGAAGCTGCTAGCCGGGAATTCTCTGCCTGGTTCTACCCGCTGCCCGGAACGCTACGCAGGGCAAAAGCGGTTCTCGTCCTCCGTGCTTGCTTTTTCTCAGAAAGAGCCGTGGTGTGCGATTTCGCCGGGAAAACGCGTTTTCGGCCGAAAACGTGTACGTTTGCACTTCCCCGCCACAGGGAAGCTGCTAGCCGGGAATTCTCTGCCTGGTTCTACCCGCTGCCCGGAACGCTACGCAGGGCAAAAGCGGTTCTCGTCCTCCGTGCTTGCTTTTTCTCAGAAAGAGCCGTGGTGTGCGTTTTCGCCGGAAAACGCGTTTTCGGCCGAAAACGTGTACGTTTGCACTTGCCCGCCACAGGGAAGCTGCTAGCCGGGAATTCTCTGCCTGGTTCTACCCGCTGCCCGGAACGCTACGCAGGGCAAAAGCGGTTCTCGTCCTCCGTGCTTGCTTTTTATCAGAAAGAGACGTGGTGTGCGATTTCGCCGGAAAACGCGTTTTCGGCCGAAAACGTGTACGTTTGCACTTCCCCGCCACAGGGAAGCTGTTAGCCGGGAATTCTCTGCCTGGTTCTACCCGCTGCCCGGAACGCTACGCAGGGCAAAAGCGGTTCTCGTCCTCCCTGCTTGCTTTTTCTCAGAAAGAGCCGTGGTGTGCGATTTCGCCGGAAAACGCGTTTTCGGCCGAAAACGTGTACGTTTGCACTTCCCCGCCACAGGGAAGCTGCTAGCCGGGAATTCTCTGCGTGGTTCTAGCCGCTGCCCGGAACGCTACGCAGAGCAAAAGCGGTTCTCGTCCTCCGTGCTTGCTTTTTCTCAGAAAGAGCCGTGGAGTTCGATTTCGCCGGAAAACGCGTTTTCGGCCGAAAACGTGTACGTTTGCACTTCCCCGCCACAGGGAAGCTGCTAGCCGGGAATTCTCTGCCTGGTTCTACCCGCTGCCCGGAACGCTACGCAGGGCAAAAGCGGTTCTCGTCCTCCGTGCTTGCTTTTTCTCAGAAAGAGCCGTGGTGTGCGATTTCGCCGGAAAACGCGTTTTCGGCCGAAAACGTGTACGTTTGCACTTCCCCGCCACAGGGAAGCTGCTAGCCGGGAATTCTCTGCGTGGTTCTAGCCGCTGCCCGGAACGCTACGCAGAGCAAAAGCGGTTCTCGTCCTCCGTGCTTGCTTTTTCTCAGAAAGAGACGTGGTGTGCGATTTCGCCGGAAAACGCGTTTTCGGCCGAAAACGTGTACGATTGCACTTCCCCGCCACAGGGAAGCTGCTAGCCGGGAATTCTCTGCCTGGTTCTACCCGCTGCCCGGAACGCTACGCAGGGCAAAAGCGGTTCTCGTCCTCCGTGCTTGCTTTTTCTCAGAAAGAGCCGTGGTGTGCGTTTTCGCCGGAAAACGCGTTTTCGGCCGAAAACGTGTACGTTTGCACTTGCCCGCCACAGGGAAGCTGCTAGCCGGGAATTCTCTGCCTGGTTCTACCCGCTGCCCGGAACGCTACGCAGGGCAAAAGCGGTTCTCGTCCTCCGTGCTTGCTTTTTATCAGAAAGAGACGTGGTGTGCGATTTCGCCGGAAAACGCGTTCTCGGCCGAAAACGTGTACGCTTGCACTTCCCCGCCACAGGGAAGCTGTTAGCCGGGAATTCTCTGCCTGGTTCTACCCGCTGCCCGGAACGCTACGCAGGGCAAAAGCGGTTCTCGTCCTCCGTGCTTGCTTTTTCTCAGAAAGAGCCGTGGTGTGCGATTTCGCCGGAAAACGCGTTTTCGGCCGAAAACGTGTACGTTTGCACTTCCCCGCCACAGGGAAGCTGCTAGCCGGGAATTCTCTGCCTGGTTCTACCCGCTGCCCGGAACGCTACGCAGGGCAAAAGCGGTTCTCGTCCTCCGTGCTTGCTTTTTCTCAGAAAGAGCCGTGGTGTGCGTTTTCGCCGGAAAACGCGTTTTCGGCCGAAAACGTGTACGTTTGCACTTCCCTGCCACAGGGAAGCTGCTAGCCGGGAATTCTCTGCCTGGTTCTACCCGCTGCCCGGAACGCTACGCAGGGCAAAAGCGGTTCTCGTCCTCCGTGCTTGCTTTTTATCAGAAAGAGACGTGGTGTGCGATTTCGCCGGAAAACGCGTTTTCGGCCGAAAACGTGTACGTTTGCACTTCCCCGCCACAGGGAAGCTGTTAGCCGGGAATTCTCTGCCTGGTTCTACCCGCTGCCCGGAACGCTACGCAGGGCAAAAGCGGTTCTCGTCCTCCGTGCTTGCTTTTTCTCAGAAAGAGCCGTGGTGTGCGATTTCGCCGGAAAACGCGTTTTCGGCCGAAAACGTGTACGTTTGCACTTCCCCGCCACAGGGAAGCTGCTAGCCGGGAATTCTCTGCGTGGTTCTAGCCGCTGCCCGGAACGCTACGCAGGGCAAAAGCGGTTCTCGTCCTCCGTGCTTGCTTTTTCTCAGAAAGAGCCGTGGAGTGCGATTTCGCCGGAAAACGCGTTTTCGGCCGAAAACGTGTACGTTTGCACTTCCCCGCCACAGGGAAGCTGCTAGCCGGGAATTCTCTGCCTGGTTCTACCCGCTGCCCGGAACGCTACGCAGGGCAAAAGCGGTTCTCGTCCTCCGTGCTTGCTTTTTCTCAGAAAGAGCCGTGGTGTGCGATTTCGCCGGAAAACGCGTTTTCGGCCGAAAACGTGTACGTTTGCACTTCCCCGCCACAGGGAAGCTGCTAGCCGGGAATTCTCTGCCTGGTTCTACCCGCTGCCCGGAACGCTACGCAGGGCAAAAGCGGTACTCGTCCTCCGTGCTTGCTTTTTCTCAGAAAGAGCCGTGGTGTGCGATTTCGCCGGAAAACGCGTTTTCGGCCGAAAACGTGTACGTTTGCACTTCCCCGCCACAGGGAAGCTGCTAGCCGGGAATTCTCTGCGTGGTTCTAGCCGCTGCCCGGAACGCTACGCAGAGCAAAAGCGGTTCTCGTCCTCCGTGCTTGCTTTTTCTCAGAAAGAGCCGTGGTGTGCGATTTCGCCGGAAAACGCGTTTTCGGCCGAAAACGTGTACGTTTGCACTTCCCCGCCACAGGGAAGCTGCTAGCCGGGAATTCTCTGCCTGGTTCTACCCGCTGCCCGGAACGCTACGCAGGGCAAAAGCGGTTCTCGTCCTCCGTGCTTTCTTTTTCTCAGAAAGAGCCGTGGTGTGCGTTTTCGCCGGAAAACGCGTTTTCGGCCGAAAACGTGTACGTTTGCACTTGCCCGCCACAGGGAAGCTGCTAGCCGGGAATTCTCTGCCTGGTTCTACCCGCTGCCCGGAACGCTACGCAGGGCAAAAGCGGTTCTCGTCCTCCGTGCTTGCTTTTTATCAGAAAGAGACGTGGTGTGCGATTTCGCCGGAAAACGCGTTCTCGGCCGAAAACGTGTACGTTTGCACTTCCCCGCCACAGGGAAGCTGTTAGCCGGGAATTCTCTGCCTGGTTCTACCCGCTGCCCGGAACGCTACGCAGGGCAAAAGCGGTTCTCGTCCTCCGTGCTTGCTTTTTCTCAGAAAGAGCCGTGGTGTGCGATTTCGCCGGAAAACGCGTTTTCGGCCGAAAACGTGTACGTTTGCACTTCCCCGCCACAGGGAAGCTGCTAGCCGGGAATTCTCTGCCTGGTTCTACCCGCTGCCCGGAACGCTACGCAGGGCAAAAGCGGTTCTCGTCCTCCGTGCTTGCTTTTTCTCAGAAAGAGCCGTGGTGTGCGTTTTCGCCGGAAAACGCGTTTTCGGCCGAAAACGTGTACGTTTGCACTTGCCCGCCACAGGGAAGCTGCTAGCCGGGAATTCTCTGCCTGGTTCTACCCGCTGCCCGGAACGCTACGCAGGGCAAAAGCGGTTCTCGTCCTCCGTGCTTGCTTTTTCTCAGAAAGAGCCGTGGTGTGCGTTTTCGCCGGAAAACGCGTTTTCGGCCGAAAACGTGTACGTTTGCACTTCCCCGCCACAGGGAAGCTGCTAGCCGGGAATTCTCTGCCTGGTTCTACCCGCTGCCCGGAACGCTACGCAGGGCAAAAGCGGTACTCGTCCTCCGTGCTTGCTTTTTCTCAGAAAGAGCCGTGGTGTGCGATTTCGCCGGAAAACGCGTTTTCGGCCGAAAACGTGTACGTTTGCACTTCCCCGCCACAGGGAAGCTGCTAGCCGGGAATTCTCTGCCTGGTTCTACCCGCTGCCCGGAACGCTACGCAGGGCAAAAGCGGTACTCGTCCTCCGTGCTTGCTTTTTCTCAGAAAGAGCCGTGGTGTGCGATTTCGCCGGAAAACGCGTTTTCGGCCGAAAACGTGTACGTTTGCACTTCCCCGCCACAGAGAAGCTGCTAGCCGGGAATTCTCTGCGTGGTTCTAGCCGCTGCCCGGAACGCTACGCAGGGCAAAAGCGGTTCTCGTCCTCCGCGCTTGCTTTTTCTCAGAAAGAGCCGTGGAGTTCGATTTCGCCGGAAAACGCGTTTTCGGCCGAAAACGTGTACGTTTGCACTTCCCCGCCACAGGGAAGCTGCTAGCCGGGAATTCTCTGCCTGGTTCTACCCGCTGCCCGGAACGCTACGCAGGGCAAAAGCGGTTCTCGTCCTCCGTGCTTGCTTTTTCTCAGAAAGAGCCGTGGTGTGCGATTTCGCCGGAAAACGCGTTTTCGGCCGAAAACGTGTACGTTTGCACTTCCCCGCCACAGGGAAGCTGCTAGCCGGGAATTCTCTGCCTGGTTCTACCCGCTGCCCGGAACGCTACGCAGGGCAAAAGCGGTACTCGTCCTCCGTGCTTGCTTTTTCTCAGAAAGAGTCGTGGTGTGCGATTTCGCCGGAAAACGCGTTTTCGGCCGAAAACGTGCACGTTTGCACTTCCCCGCCACAGGGAAGCTGCTAGCCGGGAAATCTCTGCGTGGTTCTAGCCGCTGCCCGGAACGCTACGCAGAGCAAAAGCGGTTTTCGTCCTCCGTGCTTGCTTTTTCTCAGAAAGAGCCGTGGAGTTCGATTTCGCCGGAAAACGCGTTTTCGGCCGAAAACGTGTACGTTTGCACTTCCCCGCCACAGGGAAGCTGCTAGCCGGGAATTCTCTGCCTGGTTCTACCCGCTGCCCGGAACGCTACGCAGGGCAAAAGCGGTTCTCGTCCTCCGTGCTTGCTTTTTCTCAGAAAGAGCCGTGGTGTGCGTTTTCGCCGGAAAACGCGTTTTCGGCCGAAAACGTGTACGTTTGCACTTCCCCGCCACAGGGAAGCTGCTAGCCGGGAATTCTCTGCCTGGTTCTACCCGCTGCCCGGAACGCTACGCAGGGCAAAAGCGGTTCTCGTCCTCCGTGCTTGCTTTTTCTCAGAAAGAGCCGTGGTGTGCGATTTCGCCGGAAAACGCGTTTTCGGCCGAAAACGTGTACGTTTGCACTTCCCCGCCACAGGGAAGCTGTTAGCCGGGAATTCTCTGCCTGGTTCTACCCGCTGCCCGGAACGCTACGCAGGGCAAAAGCGGTTCTCGTCCTCCGTGCTTGCTTTTTCTCAGAAAGAGCCGTGGTGTGCGTTTTCGCCGGAAAACGCGTTTTCGGCCGAAAACGTGTACGTTTGCACTTCCCCGCCACAGGGAAGCTGCTAGCCGGGAATTCTCTGCCTGGTTCTACCCGCTGCCCGGAACGCTACGCAGGGCAAAAGCGGTTCTCGTCCTCCGTGCTTGCTTTTTCTCAGAAAGAGCCGTGGTGTGCGATTTCGCCGGAAAACGCGTTTTCGGCCGAAAACGTGTACGTTTGCACTTCCCCGCCACAGGGAAGCTGCTAGCCGGGAATTCTCTGCCTGGTTCTACCCGCTGCCCGGAACGCTATGCAGGGCAAAAGCGGTTCTCGTCCTCCGTGCTTGCTTTTTCTCAGAAAGAGCCGTGGTGTGCGATTTCGCCGGAAAACGCGTTTTCGGCCGAAAACGTGTACGTTTGCACTTCCCCGCCACAGGGAAGCTGCTAGCCGGGAATTCTCTGCCTGGTTCTACCCGCTGCCCGGAACGCTACGCAGGGCAAAAGCGGTTCTCGTCCTCCGTGCTTGCTTTTTCTCAGAAAGAGCCGTGGTGTGCGTTTTCGCCGGAAAACGCGTTTTCGGCTGAAAACGTGTACGTTTGCACTTCCCCGCCACAGGGAAGCTGCTAGCCGGGAATTCTCTGCCTGGTTCTACCCGCTGCCCGGAACGCTACGCAGGGCAAAAGCGGTTCTCCTCCTCCGTGCTTGCTTTTTCTCAGAAAGAGCCGTGGTGTGCGATTTCGCCGGAAAACGCGTTTTCGGCCGAAAACGTGTACGTTTGCACTTCCCCGCCACAGGGAAGCTGTTAGCCGGGAATTCACTGCCTGGTTCTACCCGCTGCCCGGAACGCTACGCAGGGCAAAAGCGGTTCTCGTCCTCCGTGCTTGCTTTTTCTCAGAAAGAGCCGTGGTGTGCGATTTCGCCGGAAAACGCTTTTTCGGCCGAAAACGTGTACGTTTGCACTTCCCCGCCACAGGGAAGCTGCTAGCCGGGAATTCTCTGCCTGGTTCTACCCGCTGCCCGGAACGCTACGCAGGGCAAAAGCGGTTCTCGTCCTCCGTGCTTGCTTTTTCTCAGAAAGAGCCGTGGTGTGCGTTTTCGCCGGAAAACGCGTTTTCGGCCGAAAACGTGTACGTTTGCACTTCCTCGCCACAGGGAAGCTGCTAGCCGGGATTCTCTGCCTGGTTCTACCCGCTGCCCGGAACGCTACGCAGGGCAAAAGCGGTTCTCGTCCTCCGTGCTTGCTTTTTCTCAGAAAGAGCCGTGGTGTGCGATTTCGCCGGAAAACGCGTTTTCGGCCGAAAACGTGTACGTTTGCACTTCCCCGCCACAGGGAAGCTGTTAGCCGGGAATTCTCTGCCTGGTTCTACCCGCTGCCCGGAACGCTACGCAGGGCAAAAGCGGTTCTCGTCCTCCGTGCTTGCTTTTTCTCAGAAAGAGCCGTGGTGTGCGATTTCGCCGGAAAACGCGTTTTCGGCCGAAAACGTGTACGTTTGCACTTCCCCGCCACAGGGAAGCTGCTAGCCGGGAATTCTCTGCGTGGTTCTAGCCGCTGCCCGGAACGCTACGCAGGGCAAAAGCGGTTCTCGTCCTCCGTGCTTGCTTTTTCTCAGAAAGAGCCGTGGTGTGCGTTTTCGCCGGAAAACGCGTTTTCGGCCGAAAACGTGTACGTTTGCACTTGCCCGCCACAGGGAAGCTGCTAGCCGGGAATTCTCTGCCTGGTTCTACCCGCTGCCCGGAACGCTACGCAGGGCAAAAGCGGTTCTCGTCCTCCGTGCTTGCTTTTTCTCAGAAAGAGCCGTGGTGTGCGATTTCGCCGGAAAACGCGTTTTCGGCCGAAAACGTGTACGTTTGCACTTCCCCGCCACAGGGAAGCTGCTAGCCGGGAATTCTCTGCCTGGTTCTACCCGCTGCCCGGAACGCTACGCAGGGCAAAAGCGGTTCTCGTCCTCCGTGCTTGCTTTTTCTCAGAAAGAGCCGTGGTGTGCGTTTTCGCCGGAAAACGCGTTTTCGGCCGAAAACGTGTACGTTTGCACTTCCCCGCCACAGGGAAGCTGCTAGCCGGGATTGTCTGACTGGTTCTACCCGCTGCCCGGAACGCTACGCAGGGCAAAAGCGGTTCTCGTCCTCCGTGCTTGCTTTTTTCAGAAAGAGCCGTGGTGTGCGATTTCGCCGGAAAACGCGTTTTCGGCCGAAAACGTGTACGTTTGCACTTCCCCGCCACAGGGAAGCTGCTAGCCGGGAATTCTCTGCCTGGTTCTACCCGCTGCCCGGAACGCTACGCAGGGCAAAAGCGGTTCTCGTCCTCCGTGCTTGCTTTTTCTCAGAAAGAGCCGTGGTGTGCGTTTTCGCCGGAAAACGCGTTTTCGGCCGAAAACGTGTACGTTTGCACTTCCCCGCCACAGGGAAGCTGCTAGCCGGGAATTCTCTGCCTGGTTCTACCCGCTGCCCGGAACGCTACGCAGGGCAAAAGCGGTTCTCGTCCTCCGTGCTTGCTTTTTCTCAGAAAGAGCCGTGGTGTGCGATTTCGCCGGAAAACGCGTTTTCGGCCGAAAACGTGTACGTTTGCACTTCCCCGCCACAGGGAAGCTGCTAGCCGGGAATTCTCTGCCTGGTTCTACCCGCTGCCCGGAACGCTACGCAGGGCAAAAGCGGTTCTCGTCCTCCATGCTTGCTTTTTCTCAGAAAGAGCCGTGGTGTGCGATTTCGCCGGAAAACGCGTTTTCGGCCGAAAACGTGTACGTTTGCACTTCCCCGCCACAGGGAAGCTGCTAGCCGGGAATTCTCTGCCTGGTTCTACCCGCTGCCCGGAACGCTACGCAGGGCAAAAGCGGTTCTCGTCCTCCGTGCTTGCTTTTTCTCAGAAAGAGCCGTGGTGTGCGATTTCGCCGGAAAACGCGTTTTCGGCCGAAAACGTGTACGTTTGCACTTCCCCGCCACAGGGAAGCTGTTAGCCGGGAATTCTCTGCCTGGTTCTACCCGCTGCCCGGAACGCTACGCAGGGCAAAAGCGGTTCTCGTCCTCCGTGCTTGCTTTTTCTCAGAAAGAGCCGTGGTGTGCGTTTTCGCCGGAAAACGCGTTTTCGGCCGAAAACGTGTACGTTTGCACTTGCCCGCCACAGGGAAGCTGCTAGCCGGGAATTCTCTGCCTGGTTCTACCCGCTGCCCGGAACGCTACGCAGGGCAAAAGCGGTTCTCGTCCTCCGTGCTTGCTTTTTATCAGAAAGAAACGTGGTGTGCGATTTCGCCGGAAAACGCGTTTTCGGCCGAAAACGTGTACGTTTGCACTTCCCCGCCACAGGGAAGCTGCTAGCCGGGAATTCTCTGCCTGGTTCTACCCGCTGCCCGGAACGCTACGCAGGGCAAAAGCGGTTCTCGTCCTCCGTGCTTGCATTTTCTCAGAAAGAGCCGTGGTGTGCGTTTTCGCCGGAAAACGCGTTTTCGGCCGAAAACGTGTACGTTTGCACTTCCCCGCCACAGGGAAGCTGCTAGCCGGGATTCTCTGCCTGGTTCTACCCGCTGCCCGGAACGCTACGCAGGGCAAAAGCGGTTCTCGTCCTCCGTGCTTGCTTTTTCTCAGAAAGAGCCGTGGTGTGCGATTTCGCCGGAAAACGCGTTTTCGGCCGAAAACGTGTACGTTTGCACTTCCCCGCCACAGGGAAGCTGCTAGCCGGGAATTCTCTGCCTGGTTCTACCCGCTGCCCGGAACGCTACGCAGGACAAAAGCGGTTCTCGTCCTCCGTGCTTGCTTTTTCTCAGAAAGAGCCGTGGTGTGCGATTTCGCCGGAAAACGCGTTTTCGGCCGAAAACGTGTACGTTTGCACTTCCCCGCCACAGGGAAGCTGCTAGCCGGGAATTCTCTGCCTGGTTCTACCCGCTGCCCGGAACGCTACGCAGGGCAAAAGCGGTACTCGTCCTCCGTGCTTGCTTTTTCTCAGAAAGAGCCGTGGTGTGCGATTTCGCCGGAAAACGCGTTTTCGGCCGAAAACGTGTACGTTTGCACTTCCCCGCCACAGGGAAGCTGCTAGCCGGGAATTCTCTGCCTGGTTCTACCCGCTGCCCGGAACGCTACGCAGGGCAAAAGCGGTACTCGTCCTCCGTGCTTGCTTTTTCTCAGAAAGAGCCGTGGTGTGCGATTTCGCCGGAAAACGCGTTTTCGGCCGAAAACGTGTACGTTTGCACTTCCCCGCCACAGGGAAGCTGCTAGCCGGGAATTCTCTGCCTGGTTCTAGCCGCTGCCCGGAACGCTACGCAGAGCAAAAGCGGTTCTCGTCCTCCGCGCTTGCTTTTTCTCAGAAAGAGCCGTGGAGTTCGATTTCGCCGGAAAACGCGTTTTCGGCCGAAAACGTGTACGTTTGCACTTCCCCGCCACAGGAAGCTGCTAGCCGGGAATTCTCTGCCTGGTTCTACCCGCTGCCCGGAACGCTACGCAGGGCAAAAGCGGTTCTCGTCCTCCGTGCTTGCTTTTTCTCAGAAAGAGCCGTGGTGTGCGTTTTCGCCGGAAAACGCGTTTTCGGCCGAAAACGTGTACGTTTGCACTTCCCCGCCACAGGGAAGCTGTTAGCCGGGAATTCTCTGCCTGGTTCTACCCGCTGCCCGGAACGCTACGCAGGGCAAAAGCGGTTCTCGTCCTCCGTGCTTGCTTTTTCTCAGAAAGAGCCGTGGTGTGCGATTTCGCCGGAAAACGCGTTTTCGGCCGAAAACGTGTACGTTTGCACTTCCCCGCCACAGGGAAGCTGCTAGCCGGGAATTCTCTGCCTGGTTCTACCCGCTGCCCGGAACGCTACGCAGGGCAAAATCGGTACTCGTCCTCCGTGCTTGCTTTTTCTCAGAAAGAGCCGTGGTGTGCGATTTCGCCGGAAAACGCGTTTTCGGCCGAAAACGTGCACGTTTGCACTTCCCCGCCACAGGGAAGCTGCTAGCCGGGAAATCTCTGCGTGTTTCTAGCCGCTGCCCGGAACGCTACGCAGAGCAAGAGCGGTTCTCGTCCTCCGTTCTTGCTTTTTCTCAGAAAGAGCCGTGGAGTTCGATTTCGCCGGAAAACGCGTTTTCGGCCGAAAACGTGTACGTTTGCACTTCCCCGCCACAGGGAAGCTGCTAGCCGGGAATTCTCTGCCTGGTTCTACCCGCTGCCCGGAACGCTACGCAGGGCAAAAGCGGTTCTCGTCCTCCGTGCTTGCTTTTTCTCAGAAAGAGCCGTGGTGTGCGATTTCGCCGGAAAACGCGTTTTCGGCCGAAAACGTGTACGTTTGCACTTGCCCGCCACAGGGAAGCTGCTAGCCGGGAATTCTCTGCCTGGTTCTACCCGCTGCCCGGAACGCTACGCAGGGCAAAAGCGGTTCTCGTCCTCCGTGCTTGCTTTTTCTCAGAAAGAGCCGTGGTGTGCGTTTTCGCCGGAAAACGCGTTTTCGGCCGAAAACGTGTACGTTTGCACTTGCCCGCCACAGGGAAGCTGCTAGCCGGGAATTCTCTGCCTGGTTCTACCCGCTGCCTGGAACGCTACGCAGGGCAAAAGCGGTTCTCGTCCTCCCTGCTTGCTTTTTCTCAGAAAGAGCCGTGGTGTGCGATTTCGCCGGAAAACGCGTTTTCGGCCGAAAACGTGTACGTTTGCACTTCCCCGCCACAGGGAAGCTGCTAGCCGGGAATTCTCTGCCTGGTTCTACCCGCTGCCCGGAACGCTACGCAGGGCAAAAGCGGTTCTCGTCCTCCGTGCTTGCTTTTTCTCAGAAAGAGCCGTGGTGTGCGTTTTCGCCGGAAAATGCGTTTTCGGCCGAAAACGTGTACGTTTGCACTTCCCCCCCACAGGGAAGCTGCTAGCCGGGAATTCTCTGCCTGGTTCTACCCGCTGCCCGGAACGCTACGCAGGGCAAAAGCGGTTCTCGTCCTCCGTGCTTGCTTTTTCTCAGAAAGAGCCGTGGTGTGCGATTTCGCCGGAAAACGCGTTTTCGGCCGAAAACGTGTACGTTTGCACTTCCCCGCCACAGGGAAGCTGCTAGCCGGGAATTCTCTGCCTGGTTCTACCCGCTGCCCGGAACGCTACGCAGGGCAAAAGCGGTTCTCGTCCTCCGTGCTTGCTTTTTCTCAGAAAGAGCCGTGGTGTGCGATTTCGCCGGAAAACGCGTTTTCGGCCGAAAACGTGTACGTTTGCACTTCCCCGCCACAGGGAAGCTGCTAGCCGGGAATTCTCTGCCTGGTTCTACCCGCTGCCCGGAACGCTACGCAGGGCAAAAGCGGTTCTCGTCCTCCGTGCTTGCTTTTTCTCAGAAAGAGCCGTGGTGTGCGTTTTCGCCGGAAAACGCGTTTTCGGCCGAAAACGTGTACGTTTGCACTTCCCCGCCACAGGGAAGCTGCTAGCCGGGAATTCTCTGCCTGGTTCTACCCGCTGCCCGGAACGCTACGCAGGGCAAAAGCGGTACTCGTCCTCCGTGCTTGCTTTTTCTCAGAAAGAGCCGTGGTGTGCGATTTCGCCGGAAAACGCGTTTTCGGCCGAAAACGTGTACGTTTGCACTTCCCCGCCACAGGGAAGCTGCTAGCCGGGAATTCTCTGCGTGGTTCTAGCCGCTGCCCGGAACGCTACGCAGAGCAAAAGCGGTTCTCGTCCTCCGTGCTTGCTTTTTCTCAGAAAGAGCCGTGGTGTGCGTTTTCACCGGAAAACGCGTTTTCGGCCGAAAACGTGTACGTTTGCACTTCCCCGCCACAGGGAAGCTGCTAGCCGGGAATTCTCTGCCTGGTTCTACCCGCTGCCCGGAACGCTACGCAGGGCAAAAGCGGTTCTCGTCCTCCGTGCTTGCTTTTTCTCAGAAAGAGCCGTGGTGTGCGTTTTCGCCGGAAAACGCGTTCTCGGCCGAAAACGTGTACGTTTGCACTTCCCCGCCACAGGGAAGCTGTTAGCCGGGAATTCTCTGCCTGGTTCTACCCGCTGCCCGGAACGCTACGCAGGGCAAAAGCGGTTCTCGTCCTCCGTGCTTGCTTTTTCTCAGAAAGAGCCGTGGTGTGCGTTTTCGCCGGAAAACGCGTTTTCGGCCGAAAACGTGTACGTTTGCACTTCCCCGCCACAGGGAAGCTGCTAGCCGGGAATTCTCTGCCTGGTTCTACCCGCTGCCCGGAACGCTACGCAGGGCAAAAGCGGTTCTCGTCCTCCGTGCTTGCTTTTTCTCAGAAAGAGCCGTGGTGTGCGTTTTCGCCGGAAAACGCGTTTTCGGCCGAAAACGTGTACGTTTGCACTTGCCCGCCACAGGGAAGCTGCTAGCCGGGAATTCTCTGCCTGGTTCTACCCGCTGCCCGGAACGCTACGCAGGGCAAAAGCGGTTCTCGTCCTCCGTGCTTGCTTTTTCTCAGAAAGAGCCGTGGTGTGCGATTTCGCCGGAAAACGCGTTTTCGGCCGAAAACGTGTACGTTTGCACTTGCACGCCACAGGGAAGCTGCTAGCCGGGAATTCTCTGCCTGGTTCTACCCGCTGCCCGGAACGCTACGCAGGGCAAAAGCGGTTCTCGTCCTCCGTGCTTGCTTTTTCTCAGAAAGAGCCGTGGTGTGCGTTTTCGCTGGAAAACGCGTTTTCGGCCGAAAACGTGTACGTTTGCACTTGCCCGCCACAGGGAAGCTGCTAGCCGGGAATTCTCTGCCTGGTTCTACCCGCTGCCCGGAACGCTACGCAGGGCAAAAGCGGTTCTCGTCCTCCGTGCTTGCTTTTTATCAGAAAGGGACGTGGTGTGCGATTTCGCCGGAAAACGCGTTTTCGGCCGAAAACGTGTACGTTTGCACTTCCCCGCCACAGGGAAGCTGTTAGCCGGGAATTCTCTGCCTGGTTCTACCCGCTGCCCGGAACGCTACGCAGGGCAAAAGCGGTTCTCGTCCTCCGTGCTTGCTTTTTCTCAGAAAGAGCCGTGGTGTGCGATTTCGCCGGAAAACGCGTTTTCGGCCGAAAACGTGTACGTTTGCACTTCCCCGCCACAGGGAAGCTGCTAGCCGGGAATTCTCTGCCTGGTTCTACCCGCTGCCCGGAACGCTACGCAGGGCAAAAGCGGTTCTCGTCCTCCGTGCTTGCTTTTTCTCAGAAAGAGCCGTGGAGTTCGATTTCGCCGGAAAACGCGTTTTCGGCCGAAAACGTGTACGTTTGCACTTCCCCGCCACAGGGAAGCTGCTAGCCGGGAATTCTCTGCCTGGTTCTACCCGCTGCCCGGAACGCTACGCAGGGCAAAAGCGGTTCTCGTCCTCCGTGCTTGCTTTTTCTCAGAAAGAGCCGTGGTGTGCGATTTCGCCGGAAAACGCGTTTTCGGCCGAAAACGTGTACGTTTGCACTTGCCCGCCACAGGGAAGCTGCTAGCCGGGAATTCTCTGCCTGGTTCTACCCGCTGCCCGGAACGCTACGCAGGGCAAAAGCGGTTCTCGTCCTCCGTGCTTGCTTTTTCTCCGAAAGAGCCGTGGTGTGCGATTTCGCCGGAAAACGCGTTTTCGGCCGAAAACGTGTACGTTTGCACTTGCACGCCACAGGGAAGCTGCTAGCCGGGAATTCTCTGCCTGGTTCTACCCGCTGCCCGGAACGCTACGCACGGCAAAAGCGGTTCTCGTCCTCCGTGCTTGCTTTTTCTCAGAAAGAGCCGTGGTGTGCGTTTTCGCCGGAAAACGCGTTTTCGGCCGAAAACGTGTACGTTTGCACTTGCCCGCCACAGGGAAGCTGCTAGCCGGGAATTCTCTGCCTGGTTCTACCCGCTGCCCGGAACGCTACGCAGGGCAAAAGCGGTTCTCGTCCTCCGTGCTTGCTTTTTCTCAGAAAGAGCCGTGGTGTGCGTTTTCGCCGGAAAACGCGTTTTCGGCCGAAAACGTGTACGTTTGCACTTGCCCGCCACAGGGAAGCTGCTAGCCGGGAATTCTCTGCCTGGTTCTACCCGCTGCCCGGAACGCTACGCAGGGCAAAAGCGGTTCTCGTCCTCCGTGCTTGCTTTTTCTCAGAAAGAGCCGTGGTGTGCGTTTTCGCCGGAAAACGCGTTTTCGGCCGAAAACGTGTACGTTTGCACTTCCCCGCCACAGGGAAGCTGCTAGCCGGGAATTCTCTGCCTGGTTCTACCCGCTGCCCGGAACGCTACGCAGGGCAAAAGCGGTACTCGTCCTCCGTGCTTGCTTTTTCTCAGAAAGAGCCGTGGTGTGCGATTTCGCCGGAAAACGCGTTTTCGGCCGAAAACGTGTACGTTTGCACTTCCCCGCCACAGGGAAGCTGCTAGCCGGGAATTCTCTGCGTGGTTCTAGCCGCTGCCCGGAACGCTACGCAGAGCAAAAGCGGTTCTCGTCCTCCGCGCTTGCTTTTTCTCAGAAAGAGCCGTGGAGTTCGATTTCGCCGGAAAACGCGTTTTCGGCCGAAAACGTGTACGTTTGCACTTCCCCGCCACAGGGAAGCTGCTAGCCGGGAATTCTCTGCCTGGTTCTACCCGCTGCCCGGAACGCTACGCAGGGCAAAAGCGGTTCTCGTCCTCCGTGCTTGCTTTTTCTCAGAAAGAGCCGTGGTGTGCGATTTCGCCGGAAAACGCGTTTTCGGCCGAAAACGTGTACGTTTGCACTTCCCCGCCACAGGGAAGCTGCTAGCCGGGAATTCTCTGCCTGGTTCTACCCGCTGCCCGGAACGCTACGCAGGGCAAAAGCGGTACTCGTCCTCCGTGCTTGCTTTTTCTCAGAAAGAGCCGTGGTGTGCGATTTCGCCGGAAAACGCGTTTTCGGCCGAAAACGTGTACGTTTGCACTTCCCCGCCACAGGGAAGCTGCTAGCCGGGAATTCTCTGCGTGGTTCTAGCCGCTGCCCGGAACGCTACGCAGAGCAAAAGCGGTTCTCGTCCTCCGTGCTTGCTTTTTCTCAGAAAGAGCCGTGGAGTTCGATTTCGCCGGAAAACGCGTTTTCGGCCGAAAACGTGTACGTTTGCACTTGCCCGCCACATGGAAGCTGCTAGCCGGGAATTCTCTGCCTGGTTCTACCCGCTGCCCGGAACGCTACGCAGGGCAAAAGCGGTTCTCGTCCTCCGTGCTTGCTTTTTCTCAGAAAGAGCCGTGGTGTGCGTTTTCGCCGGAAAACGCGTTTTCGGCCGAAAACGTGTACGTTTGCACTTCCCCGCCACAGGGAAGCTGCTAGCCGGGAATTCTCTGCCTGGTTCTACCCGCTGCCCGGAACGCTACGCAGGGCAAAAGCGGTTCTCGTCCTCCGTGCTTGCTTTTTCTCAGAAAGAGCCGTGGTGTGCGATTTCGCCGGAAAACGCGTTTTCGGCCGAAAACGTGTACGTTTGCACTTCCCCGCCACAGGGAAGCTGCTAGCCGGGAATTCTCTGCCTGGTTCTACCCGCTGCCCGGAACGCTACGCAGGGCAAAAGCGGTTCTCGTCCTCCGTGCTTGCTTTTTCTCAGAAAGAGCCGTGGTGTGCGTTTTCGCCGGAAAACGCGTTTTCGGCCGAAAACGTGTACGTTTGCACTTCCCCGCCACAGGGAAGCTGCTAGCCGGGAATTCTCTGCCTGGTTCTACCCGCTGCCCGGAACGCTACGCAGGGCAAAAGCGGTTCTCGTCCTCCGTGCTTGCTTTTTATCAGAAAGAGACGTGGTGTGCGATTTCGCCGGAAAACGCGTTCTCGGCCGAAAACGTGTACGTTTGCACTTCCCCGCCACAGGGAAGCTGTTAGCCGGGAATTCTCTGCCTGGTTCTACCCGCTGCCCGGAACGCTACGCAGGGCAAAAGCGGTTCTCGTCCTCCGTGCTTGCTTTTTCTCAGAAAGAGCCGTGGTGTGCGATTTCGCCGGAAAACGCGTTTTCGGCCGAAAACGTGTACGTTTGCACTTCCCCGCCACAGGGAAGCTGCTAGCCGGGAATTCTCTGCCTGGTTCTACCCGCTGCCCGGAACGCTACGCAGGGCAAAAGCGGTTCTCGTCCTCCGTGCTTGCTTTTTCTCAGAAAGAGCCGTGGTGTGCGTTTTCGCCGGAAAACGCGTTTTCGGCCGAAAACGTGTACGTTTGCACTTGCTCGCCTCAGGGAAGCTGCTAGCCGGGAATTCTCTGCCTGGTTCTACCCGCTGCCCGGAACGCTACGCAGGGCAAAAGCGGTTCTCGTCCTCCGTGCTTGCTTTTTCTCAGAAAGAGCCGTGGTGTGCGTTTTCGCCGGAAAACGCGTTTTCGGCCGAAAACGTGTACGTTTGCACTTCCCCGCCACAGGGAAGCTGCTAGCCGGGAATTCTCTGCCTGGTTCTACCCGCTGCCCGGAACGCTACGCAGGGCAAAAGCGGTACTCGTCCTCCGTGCTTGCTTTTTCTCAGAAAGAGCCGTGGTGTGCGATTTCGCCGGAAAACGCGTTTTCGGCCGAAAACGTGTACGTTTGCACTTCCCCGCCACAGGGAAGCTGCTAGCCGGGAATTCTCTGCCTGGTTCTACCCGCTGCCCGGAACGCTACGCAGGGCAAAAGCGGTACTCGTCCTCCGTGCTTGCTTTTTCTCAGAAAGAGCCGTGGTGTGCGATTTCGCCGGAAAACGCGTTTTCGGCCGAAAACGTGTACGTTTGCACTTCCCCGCCACAGGGAAGCTGCTAGCCGGGAAATCTCTGCGTGGTTCTAGCCGCTGCCCGGAACGCTACGCAGAGCAAGAGCGGTTCTCGTCCTCCGTGCTTGCTTTTTCTCAGAAAGAGCCGTGGAGTTCGATTTCGCCGGAAAACGCGTTTTCGGCCGAAAACGTGTACGTTTGCACTTGCACGCCACAGGGAAGCTGCTAGCCGGGAATTCTCTGCCTGGTTCTACCCGCTGCCCGGAACGCTACGCAGGGCAAAAGCGGTTCTCGTCCTCCGTGCTTGCTTTTTCTCAGAAAGAGCCGTGGTGTGCGTTTTCGCCGGAAAACGCGTTTTCGGCCGAAAACGTGTACGTTTGCACTTCCCCGCCACAGGGAAGCTGCTAGCCGGGAATTCTCTGCCTGGTTCTACCCGCTGCCCGGAACGCTACGCAGGGCAAAAGCGGTTCTCGTCCTCCGTGCTTGCTTTTTCTCAGAAAGAGCCGTGGTGTGCGATTTCGCCGGAAAACGCGTTTTCGGCCGAAAACGTGTACGTTTGCACTTCCCCGCCACAGGGAAGCTGCTAGCAGGGAATTCTCTGCCTGGTTCTACCCGCTGCCCGGAACGCTACGCAGGGCAAAAGCGGTACTCGTCCTCCGTGCTTGCTTTTTCTCAGAAAGAGCCGTGGTGTGCGATTTCGCCGGAAAACGCGTTTTCGGCCGAAAACGTGTACGTTTGCACTTCCCCGCCACAGGGAAGCTGCTAGCCGGGAATTCTCTGCCTGGTTCTACCCGCTGCCCGGAACGCTACGCAGGGCAAAAGCGGTTCTCGTCCTCCGTGCTTGCTTTTTCTCAGAAAGAGCCGTGGTGTGCGTTTTCGCCGGAAAACGCGTTTTCGGCCGAAAACGTGTACGTTTGCACTTGCCCGCCACAGGGAAGCTGCTAGCCGGGAATTCTCTGCCTGGTTCTACCCGCTGCCCGGAACGCTACGCAGGGCAAAAGCGGTTCTCGTCCTCCGTGCTTGCTTTTTATCAGAAAGAGACGTGGTGTGCGATTTCGCCGGAAAACGCGTTTTCGGCCGAAAACGTGTACGTTTGCACTTCCCCGCCACAGGGAAGCTGTTAGCCGGGAATTCTCTGCCTGGTTCTACCCGCTGCCCGGAACGCTACGCAGGGCAAAAGCGGTTCTCGTCCTCCCTGCTTGCTTTTTCTCAGAAAGAGCCGTGGTGTGCGATTTCGCCGGAAAACGCGTTTTCGGCCGAAAACGTGTACGTTTGCACTTCCCCGCCACAGGGAAGCTGCTAGCCGGGAATTCTCTGCGTGGTTCTAGCCGCTGCCCGGAACGCTACGCAGAGCAAAAGCGGTTCTCGTCCTCCGTGCTTGCTTTTTCTCAGAAAGAGCCGTGGAGTTCGATTTCGCCGGAAAACGCGTTTTCGGCCGAAAACGTGTACGTTTGCACTTCCCCGCCACAGGGAAGCTGCTAGCCGGGAATTCTCTGCCTGGTTCTACCCGCTGCCCGGAACGCTACGCAGGGCAAAAGCGGTTCTCGTCCTCCGTGCTTGCTTTTTCTCAGAAAGAGACGTGGTGTGCGATTTCGCCGGAAAACGCGTTTTCGGCCGAAAACGTGTACGTTTGCACTTCCCCGCCACAGGGAAGCTGCTAGCCGGGAATTCTCTGCCTGGTTCTACCCGCTGCCCGGAACGCTACGCAGGGCAAAAGCGGTACTCGTCCTCCGTGCTTGCTTTTTCTCAGAAAGAGCCGTGGTGTGCGATTTCGCCGGAAAACGCGTTTTCGGCCGAAAACGTGTACGTTTGCACTTCCCCGCCACAGGGAAGCTGCTAGCCGGGAATTCTCTGCGTGGTTCTAGCCGCTGCCCGGAACGCTACGCAGAGCAAAAGCGGTTCTCGTCCTCCGTGCTTGCTTTTTCTCAGAAAGAGCCGTGGTGTGCGATTTCGCCGGAAAACGCGTTTTCGGCCGAAAACGTGTACGATTGCACTTCCCCGCCACAGGGAAGCTGCTAGCCGGGAATTCTCTGCCTGGTTCTACCCGCTGCCCGGAACGTTACGCAGGGCAAAAGCGGTTCTCGTCCTCCGTGCTTGCTTTTTCTCAGAAAGAGCCGTGGTGTTCGTTTTCGCCGGAAAACGCGTTTTCGGCCGAAAACGTGTACGTTTGCACTTGCCCGCCACAGGGAAGCTGCTAGCCGGGAATTCTCTGCCTGGTTCTACCCGCTGCCCGGAACGCTACGCAGGGCAAAAGCGGTTCTCGTCCTCCGTGCTTGCTTTTTCTCAGAAAGAGCCGTGGTGTGCGTTTTCGCCGGAAAACGCGTTTTCGGCCGAAAACGTGTACGTTTGCACTTCCCCGCCACAGGGAAGCTGCTAGCCGGGAATTCTCTGCCTGGTTCTACCCGCTGCCCGGAACGCTACGCAGGGCAAAAGCGGTTCTCGTCCTCCGTGCTTGCTTTTTATCAGAAAGAGACGTGGTGTGCGATTTCGCCGGAAAACGCGTTTTCGGCCGAAAACGTGTACGTTTGCACTTCCCCGCCACAGGGAAGCTGTTAGCCGGGAATTCTCTGCCTGGTTCTACCCGCTGCCCGGAACGCTACGCAGGGCAAAAGCGGTTCTCGTCCTCCGTGCTTGCTTTTTCTCAGAAAGAGCCGTGGTGTGCGATTTCGCCGGAAAACGCGTTTTCGGCCGAAAACGTGTACGTTTGCACTTCCCCGCCACAGGGAAGCTGCTAGCCGGGAATTCTCTGCGTGGTTCTAGCCGCTGCCCGGAACGCTACGCAGGGCAAAAGCGGTTCTCGTCCTCCGTGCTTGCTTTTTCTCAGAAAGAGCCGTGGAGTGCGATTTCGCCGGAAAACGCGTTTTCGGCCGAAAACGTGTACGTTTGCACTTCCCCGCCACAGGGAAGCTGCTAGCCGGGAATTCTCTGCCTGGTTCTACCCGCTGCCCGGAACGCTACGCAGGGCAAAAGCGGTTCTCGTCCTCCGTGCTTGCTTTTTCTCAGAAAGAGCCGTGGTGTGCGATTTCGCCGGAAAACGCGTTTTCGGCCGAAAACGTGTACGTTTGCACTTCCCCGCCACAGGGAAGCTGCTAGCAGGGAATTCTCTGCCTGGTTCTACCCGCTGCCCGGAACGCTACGCAGGGCAAAAGCGGTACTCGTCCTCCGTGCTTGCTTTTTCTCAGAAAGAGCCGTGGTGTGCGATTTCGCCGGAAAACGCGTTTTCGGCCGAAAACGTGTACGTTTGCACTTCCCCGCCACAGGGAAGCTGCTAGCCGGGAATTCTCTGCGTGGTTCTAGCCGCTGCCCGGAACGCTACGCAGAGCAAAAGCGGTTCTCGTCCTCCGTGCTTGCTTTTTCTCAGAAAGAGCCGTGGTGTGCGATTTCGCCGGAAAACGCGTTTTCGGCCGAAAACGTGTACGTTTGCACTTCCCCGCCACAGGGAAGCTGCTAGCCGGGAATTCTCTGCCTGGTTCTACCCGCTGCCCGGAACGCTACGCAGGGCAAAAGCGGTTCTCGTCCTCCGTGCTTTCTTTTTCTCAGAAAGAGCCGTGGTGTGCGTTTTCGCCGGAAAACGCGTTTTCGGCCGAAAACGTGTACGTTTGCACTTGCCCGCCACAGGGAAGCTGCTAGCCGGGAATTCTCTGCCTGATTCTACCCGCTGCCCGGAACGCTACGCAGGGCAAAAGCGGTTCTCGTCCTCCGTGCTTGCTTTTTATCAGAAAGAGACGTGGTGTGCGATTTCGCCGGAAAACGCGTTCTCGGCCGAAAACGTGTACGTTTGCACTTCCCCGCCACAGGGAAGCTGTTAGCCGGGAATTCTCTGCCTGGTTCTACCCGCTGCCCGGAACGCTACGCAGGGCAAAAGCGGTTCTCGTCCTCCGTGCTTGCTTTTTCTCAGAAAGAGCCGTGGTGTGCGATTTCGCCGGAAAACGCGTTTTCGGCCGAAAACGTGTACGTTTGCACTTCCCCGCCACAGGGAAGCTGCTAGCCGGGAATTCTCTGCCTGGTTCTACCCGCTGCCCGGAACGCTACGCAGGGCAAAAGCGGTTCTCGTCCTCCGTGCTTGCTTTTTCTCAGAAAGAGCCGTGGTGTGCGTTTTCGCCGGAAAACGCGTTTTCGGCCGAAAACGTGTACGTTTGCACTTGCCCGCCACAGGGAAGCTGCTAGCCGGGAATTCTCTGCCTGGTTCTACCCGCTGCCCGGAACGCTACGCAGGGCAAAAGCGGTTCTCGTCCTCCGTGCTTGCTTTTTCTCAGAAAGAGCCGTGGTGTGCGTTTTCGCCGGAAAACGCGTTTTCGGCCGAAAACGTGTACGTTTGCACTTCCCCGCCACAGGGAAGCTGCTAGCCGGGAATTCTCTGCCTGGTTCTACCCGCTGCCCGGAACGCTACGCAGGGCAAAAGCGGTACTCGTCCTCCGTGCTTGCTTTTTCTCAGAAAGAGCCGTGGTGTGCGATTTCGCCGGAAAACGCGTTTTCGGCCGAAAACGTGTACGTTTGCACTTCCCCGCCACAGGGAAGCTGCTAGCCGGGAATTCTCTGCCTGGTTCTACCCGCTGCCCGGAACGCTACGCAGGGCAAAAGCGGTACTCGTCCTCCGTGCTTGCTTTTTCTCAGAAAGAGCCGTGGTGTGCGATTTCGCCGGAAAACGCGTTTTCGGCCGAAAACGTGTACGTTTGCACTTCCCCGCCACAGGGAAGCTGCTAGCCTGGAATTCTCTGCGTGGTTCTAGCCGCTGCCCGGAACGCTACGCAGAGCAAAAGCGGTTCTCGTCCTCCGCGCTTGCTTTTTCTCAGAAAGAGCCGTGGAGTTCGATTTCGCCGGAAAACGCGTTTTCGGCCGAAAACGTGTACGTTTGCACTTCCCCGCCACAGGGAAGCTGCTAGCCGGGAATTCTCTGCCTGGTTCTACCCGCTGCCCGGAACGCTACGCAGGGCAAAAGCGGTTCTCGTCCTCCGTGCTTGCTTTTTCTCAGAAAGAGCCGTGGTGTGCGATTTCGCCGGAAAACGCGTTTTCGGCCGAAAACGTGTACGTTTGCACTTCCCCGCCACAGGGAAGCTGCTAGCCGGGAATTCTCTGCCTGGTTCTACCCGCTGCCCGGAACGCTACGCAGGGCTAAAGCGGTACTCGTCCTCCGTGCTTGCTTTTTCTCAGAAAGACCCGTGGTGTGCGATTTCGCCGGAAAACGCGTTTTCGGCCGAAAACGTGCACGTTTGCACTTCCCCGCCACAGGGAAGCTGCTAGCCGGGAAATCTCTGCGTGGTTCTAGCCGCTGCCCGGAACGCTACGCAGAGCAAAAGCGGTTCTCGTCCTCCGTGCTTGCTTTTTCTCAGAAAGAGCCGTGGAGTTCGATTTCGCCGGAAAACGCGTTTTCGGCCGAAAACGTGTACGTTTGCACTTCCCCGCCACAGGGAAGCTGCTAGCCGGGAATTCTCTGCCTGGTTCTACCCGCTGCCCGGAACGCTACGCAGGGCAAAAGCGGTTCTCGTCCTCCGTGCTTGCTTTTTCTCAGAAAGAGCCGTGGTGTGCGTTTTCGCCGGAAAACGCGTTTTCGGCCGAAAACGTGTACGTTTGCACTTCCCCGCCACAGGGAAGCTGCTAGCCGGGAATTCTCTGCCTGGTTCTACCCGCTGCCCGGAACGCTACGCAGGGCAAAAGCGGTTCTCGTCCTCCGTGCTTGCTTTTTCTCAGAAAGAGCCGTGGTGTGCGTTTTCGCCGGAAAACGCGTTTTCGGCCGAAAACGTGTACGTTTGCACTTCCCCGCCACAGGGAAGCTGTTAGCCGGGAATTCTCTGCCTGGTTCTACCCGCTGCCCGGAACGCTACGCAGGGCAAAAGCGGTTCTCGTCCTCCGTGCTTGCTTTTTCTCAGAAAGAGCCGTGGTGTGCGATTTCGCCGGAAAACGCGTTTTCGGCCGAAAACGTGTACGTTTGCACTTCCCCGCCACAGGGAAGCTGCTAGCCGGGAATTCTCTGCCTGGTTCTACCCGCTGCCCGGAACGCTACGCAGGGCAAAAGCGGTTCTCGTCCTCCGTGCTTGCTTTTTCTCAGAAAGAGCCGTGGTGTGCGTTTTCGCCGGAAAACGCGTTTTCGGCCGAAAACGTGTACGTTTGCACTTGCCCGCCACAGGGAAGCTGCTAGCCGGGAATTCTCTGCCTGGTTCTACCCGCTGCCCGGAACGCTACGCAGGGCAAAAGCGGTTCTCGTCCTCCGTGCTTGCTTTTTATCAGAAAGAGACGTGGTGTGCGATTTCGCCGGAAAACGCGTTTTCGGCCGAAAACGTGTACGTTTGCACTTCCCCGCCACAGGGAAGCTGTTAGCCGGGAATTCTCTGCCTGGTTCTACCCGCTGCCCGGAACGCTACGCAGGGCAAAAGCGGTTCTCGTCCTCCCTGCTTGCTTTTTCTCAGAAAGAGCCGTGGTGTGCGATTTCGCCGGAAAACGCGTTTTCGGCCGAAAACGTGTACGTTTGCACTTCCCCGCCACAGGGAAGCTGCTAGCCGGGAATTCTCTGCCTGGTTCTACCCGCTGCCCGGAACGCTACGCAGGGCAAAAGCGGTTCTCGTCCTCCGTGCTTGCTTTTTCTCAGAAAGAGCCGTGGTGTGCGTTTTCGCCGGAAAACGCGTTTTCGGCCGAAAACGTATACGTTTGCACTTCCCCGCCACAGGGAAGCTGCTAGCCGGGAATTCTCTGCCTGGTTCTACCCGCTGCCCGGAACGCTACCCAGGGCAAAAGCGGTTCTCGTCCTCCGTGCTTGCTTTTTCTCAGAAAGAGCCGTGGTGTGCGATTTCGCCGGAAAACGCGTTTTCGGCCGAAAACGTGTACGTTTGCACTTCCCCGCCACAGGGAAGCTGCTAGCCGGGAATTCTCTGCCTGGTTCTACCCGGTGCCCGGAACGCTACGCAGGGCAAAAGCGGTTCTCGTCCTCCGTGCTTGCTTTTTCTCAGAAAGAGCCGTGGTGTGCGATTTCGCCGGAAAACGCGTTTTCGGCCGAAAACGTGTACGTTTGCACTTCCCCGCCACAGGGAAGCTGCTAGCCGGGAATTCTCTGCCTGGTTCTACCCGCTGCCCGGAACGCTACGCAGGGCAAAAGCGGTTCTCGTCCTCCGTGCTTGCTTTTTCTCAGAAAGAGCCGTGGTGTGCGATTTCGCCGGAAAACGCGTTTTCGGCCGAAAACGTGTACGTTTGCACTTGCCCGCCACAGGGAAGCTGCTAGCCGGGAATTCTCTGCCTGGTTCTACCCGCTGCCCGGAACGCTACGCAGGGCAAAAGCGGTTCTCGTCCTCCGTGCTTGCTTTTTCTCAGAAAGAGCCGTGGTGTGCGTTTTCGCCGGAAAACGCGTTTTCGGCCGAAAACGTGTACGTTTGCACTTCCCCGCCACAGGGAAGCTGCTAGCCGGGAATTCTCTGCCTGGTTCTACCCGCTGCCCGGAACGCTACGCAGGGCAAAAGCGGTTCTCGTCCTCCGTGCTTGCTTTTTCTCAGAAAGAGCCGTGGTGTGCGATTTCGCCGGAAAACGCGTTTTCGGCCGAAAACGTGTACGTTTGCACTTCCCCGCCACAGGGAAGCTGCTAGCCGGGAATTCTCTGCCTGGTTCTACCCGCTGCCCGGAACGCTACGCAGGGCAAAAGCGGTTCTCGTCCTCCGTGCTTGCTTTTTCTCAGAAAGAGCCGTGGTGTGCGATTTCGCCGGAAAACGCGTTTTCGGCCAAAAACGTGTACGTTTGCACTTCCCCGCCACAGGGAAGCTGCTAGCCGGGAATTCTCTGCCTGGTTCTACCCGCTGCCCGGAACGCTACGCAGGGCAAAAGCGGTTCTCGTCCTCCGTGCTTGCTTTTTCTCAGAAAGAGCCGTGGTGTGCGTTTTCGCCGGAAAACGCGTTTTCGGCCGAAAACGTGTACGTTTGCACTTGCCCGCCTCAGGGAAGCTGCTAGCCGGGAATTCTCTGCCTGGTTCTACCCGCTGCCCGGAACGCTACGCAGGGCAAAAGCGGTTCTCGTCCTCCGTGCTTGCTTTTTCTCAGAAAGAGCCGTGGTGTGCGTTTTCGCCGGAAAACGCGTTTTCGGCCGAAAACGTGTACGTTTGCACTTCCCCGCCACAGGGAAGCTGCTAGCCGGGAATTCTCTGCCTGGTTCTACCCGCTGCCCGGAACGCTACGCAGGGCAAAAGCGGTACTCGTCCTCCGTGCTTGCTTTTTCTCAGAAAGAGCCGTGGTGTGCGATTTCGCCGGAAAACGCGTTTTCGGCCGAAAACGTGTACGTTTGCACTTCCCCGCCACAGGGAAGCTGCTAGCCGGGAATTCTCTGCCTGGTTCTACCCGCTGCCCGGAACGCTACGCAGGGCAAAAGCGGTACTCGTCCTCCGTGCTTGCTTTTTCTCAGAAAGAGCCGTGGTGTGCGATTTCGCCGGAAAACGCGTTTTCGGCCGAAAACGTGTACGTTTGCACTTCCCCGCCACAGGGAAGCTGCTAGCCGGGAAATCTCTGCGTGGTTCTAGCCGCTGCCCGGAACGCTACGCAGAGCAAGAGCGGTTCTCGTCCTCCGTGCTTGCTTTTTCTCAGAAAGAGCCGTGGAGTTCGATTTCGCCGGAAAACGCGTTTTCGGCCGAAAACGTGTACGTTTGCACTTGCACGCCACAGGGAAGCTGCTAGCCGGGAATTCTCTGCCTGGTTCTACCCGCTGCCCGGAACGCTACGCAGGGCAAAAGCGGTTCTCGTCCTCCGTGCTTGCTTTTTCTCAGAAAGAGCCGTGGTGTGCGTTTTCGCCGGAAAACGCGTTTTCGGCCGAAAACGTGTACGTTTGCACTTGCCCGCCACAGGGAAGCTGCTAGCCGGGAATTCTCTGCCTGGTTCTACCCGCTGCCCGGAACGCTACGCAGGGCAAAAGCGGTTCTCGTCCTCCGTGCTTGCTTTTTCTCAGAAAGAGCCGTGGTGTGCGATTTCGCCGGAAAACGCGTTTTCGGCCGAAAACGTGTACGTTTGCACTTCCCCGCCACAGGGAAGCTGTTAGCCGGGAATTCTCTGCCTGGTTCTACCCGCTGCCCGGAACGCTACGCAGGGCAAAAGCGGTTCTCGTCCTCCGTGCTTGCTTTTTCTCAGAAAGAGCCGTGGTGTGCGTTTTCGCCGGAAAACGCGTTTTCGGCCGAAAACGTGTACGTTTGCACTTCCCCGCCACAGGGAAGCTGCTAGCCGGGAATTCTCTGCCTGGTTCTACCCGCTGCCCGGAACGCTACGCAGGGCAAAAGCGGTTCTCGTCCTCCGTGCTTGCTTTTTCTCAGAAAGAGCCGTGGTGTGCGTTTTCGCCGGAAAACGCGTTTTCGGCCGAAAACGTGTACGTTTGCACTTCCCCGCCACAGGGAAGCTGCTAGCCGGGAATTCTCTGCCTGGTTCTACCCGCTGCCCGGAACGCTACGCAGGGCAAAAGCGGTTCTCGTCCTCCGTGCTTGCTTTTTATCAGAAAGAGACGTGGTGTGCGATTTCGCCGGAAAACGCGTTCTCGGCCGAAAACGTGTACGTTTGCACTTCCCCGCCACAGGGAAGCTGTTAGCCGGGAATTCTCTGCCTGGTTCTACCCGCTGCCCGGAACGCTACGCAGGGCAAAAGCGGTTCTCGTCCTCCCTGCTTGCTTTTTCTCAGAAAGAGCCGTGGTGTGCGATTTCGCCGGAAAACGCGTTTTCGGCCGAAAACGTGTACGTTTGCACTTCCCCGCCACAGGGAAGCTGCTAGCCGGGAATTCTCTGCCTGGTTCTACCCGCTGCCCGGAACGCTACGCAGAGCAAAAGCGGTTCTCGTCCTCCGTGCTTGCTTTTTCTCAGAAAGAGCCGTGGAGTTCGATTTCGCCGGAAAACGCGTTTTCGGCCGAAAACGTGTACGTTTGCACTTCCCCGCCACAGGGAAGCTGCTAGCCGGGAATTCTCTGCCTGGTTCTACCCGCTGCCCGGAACGCTACGCAGGGCAAAAGCGGTTCTCGTCCTCCGTGCTTGCTTTTTCTCAGAAAGAGACGTGGTGTGCGATTTCGCCGGAAAACGCGTTTTCGGCCGAAAACGTGTACGTTTGCACTTCCCCGCCACAGGGAAGCTGCTAGCCGGGAATTCTCTGCCTGGTTCTACCCGCTGCCCGGAACGCTACGCAGGGCAAAAGCGGTACTCGTCCTCCGTGCTTGCTTTTTCTCAGAAAGAGCCGTGGTGTGCGATTTCGCCGGAAAACGCGTTTTCGGCCGAAAACGTGTACGTTTGCACTTCCCCGCCACAGGGAAGCTGCTAGCCGGGAATTCTCTGCGTGGTTCTAGCCGCTGCCCGGAACGCTACGCAGAGCAAAAGCGGTTCTCGTCCTCCGTGCTTGCTTTTTCTCAGAAAGAGCCGTGGTGTGCGATTTCGCCGGAAAACGCGTTTTCGGCCGAAAACGTGTACGATTGCACTTCCCCGCCACAGGGAAGCTGCTAGCCGGGAATTCTCTGCCTGGTTCTACCCGCTGCCCGGAACGCTACGCAGGGCAAAAGCGGTTCTCGTCCTCCGTGCTTGCTTTTTCTCAGAAAGAGCCGTGGTGTTCGTTTTCGCCGGAAAACGCGTTTTCGGCCGAAAACGTGTACGTTTGCACTTGCCCGCCACAGGGAAGCTGCTAGCCGGGAATTCTCTGCCTGGTTCTACCCGCTGCCCGGAACGCTACGCAGGGCAAAAGCGGTTCTCGTCCTCCGTGCTTGCTTTTTATCAGAAAGAGACGTGGTGTGCGATTTCGCCGGAAAACGCGTTCTCGGCCGAAAACGTGTACGCTTGCACTTCCCCGCCACAGGGAAGCTGTTAGCCGGGAATTCTCTGCCTGGTTCTACCCGCTGCCCGGAACGCTACGCAGGGCAAAAGCGGTTCTCGTCCTCCGTGCTTGCTTTTTCTCAGAAAGAGCCGTGGTGTGCGTTTTCGCCGGAAAACGCGTTTTCGGCCGAAAACGTGTACGTTTGCACTTCCCCGCCACAGGGAAGCTGCTAGCCGGGAATTCTCTGCCTGGTTCTACCCGCTGCCCGGAACGCTACGCAGGGCAAAAGCGGTTCTCGTCCTCCGTGCTTGCTTTTTATCAGAAAGAGACGTGGTGTGCGATTTCGCCGGAAAACGCGTTTTCGGCCGAAAACGTGTACGTTTGCACTTCCCCGCCACAGGGAAGCTGTTAGCCGGGAATTCTCTGCCTGGTTCTACCCGCTGCCCGGAACGCTACGCAGGGCAAAAGCGGTTCTCGTCCTCCGTGCTTGCTTTTTCTCAGAAAGAGCCGTGGTGTGCGATTTCGCCGGAAAACGCGTTTTCGGCCGAAAACGTGTACGTTTGCACTTCCCCGCCACAGGGAAGCTGCTAGCCGGGAATTCTCTGCGTGGTTCTAGCCGCTGCCCGGAACGCTACGCAGGGCAAAAGCGGTTCTCGTCCTCCGTGCTTGCTTTTTCTCAGAAAGAGCCGTGGAGTGCGATTTCGCCGGAAAACGCGTTTTCGGCCGAAAACGTGTACGTTTGCACTTCCCCGCCACAGGGAAGCTGCTAGCCGGGAATTCTCTGCCTGGTTCTACCCGCTGCCCGGAACGCTACGCAGGGCAAAAGCGGTTCTCGTCCTCCGTGCTTGCTTTTTCTCAGAAAGAGCCGTGGTGTGCGATTTCGCCGGAAAACGCGTTTTCGGCCGAAAACGTGTACGTTTGCACTTCCCCGCCACAGGGAAGCTGCTAGCAGGGAATTCTCTGCCTGGTTCTACCCGCTGCCCGGAACGCTACGCAGGGCAAAAGCGGTACTCGTCCTCCGTGCTTGCTTTTTCTCAGAAAGAGCCGTGGTGTGCGATTTCGCCGGAAAACGCGTTTTCGGCCGAAAACGTGTACGTTTGCACTTCCCCGCCACAGGGAAGCTGCTAGCCGGGAATTCTCTGCGTGGTTCTAGCCGCTGCCCGGAACGCTACGCAGAGCAAAAGCGGTTCTCGTCCTCCGTGCTTGCTTTTTCTCAGAAAGAGCCGTGGTGTGCGATTTCGCCGGAAAACGCGTTTTCGGCCGAAAACGTGTACGTTTGCACTTCCCCGCCACAGGGAAGCTGCTAGCCGGGAATTCTCTGCCTGGTTCTACCCGCTGCCCGGAACGCTACGCAGGGCAAAAGCGGTTCTCGTCCTCCGTGCTTTCTTTTTCTCAGAAAGAGCCGTGGTGTGCGTTTTCGCCGGAAAACGCGTTTTCGGCCGAAAACGTGTACGTTTGCACTTGCCCGCCACAGGGAAGCTGCTAGCCGGGAATTCTCTGCCTGGTTCTACCCGCTGCCCGGAACGCTACGCAGGGCAAAAGCGGTTCTCGTCCTCCGTGCTTGCTTTTTATCAGAAAGAGACGTGGTGTGCGATTTCGCCGGAAAACGCGTTCTCGGCCGAAAACGTGTACGTTTGCACTTCCCCGCCACAGGGAAGCTGTTAGCCGGGAATTCTCTGCCTGGTTCTACCCGCTGCCCGGAACGCTACGCAGGGCAAAAGCGGTTCTCGTCCTCCGTGCTTGCTTTTTCTCAGAAAGAGCCGTGGTGTGCGATTTCGCCGGAAAACGCGTTTTCGGCCGAAAACGTGTACGTTTGCACTTCCCCGCCACAGGGAAGCTGCTAGCCGGGAATTCTCTGCCTGGTTCTAGCCGCTGCCCGGAACGCTACGCAGGGCAAAAGCGGTTCTCGTCCTCCGTGCTTGCTTTTTCTCAGAAAGAGCCGTGGTGTGCGTTTTCGCCGGAAAACGCGTTTTCGGCCGAAAACGTGTACGTTTGCACTTGCCCGCCACAGGGAAGCTGCTAGCCGGGAATTCTCTGCCTGGTTCTACCCGCTGCCCGGAACGCTACGCAGGGCAAAAGCGGTTCTCGTCCTCCGTGCTTGCTTTTTCTCAGAAAGAGCCGTGGTGTGCGTTTTCGCCGGAAAACGCGTTTTCGGCCGAAAACGTGTACGTTTGCACTTCCCCGCCACAGGGAAGCTGCTAGCCGGGAATTCTCTGCCTGGTTCTACCCGCTGCCCGGAACGCTACGCAGGGCAAAAGCGGTACTCGTCCTCCGTGCTTGCTTTTTCTCAGAAAGAGCCGTGGTGTGCGATTTCGCCGGAAAACGCGTTTTCGGCCGAAAACGTGTACGTTTGCACTTCCCCGCCACAGGGAAGCTGCTAGCCGGGAATTCTCTGCCTGGTTCTACCCGCTGCCCGGAACGCTACGCAGGGCAAAAGCGGTACTCGTCCTCCGTGCTTGCTTTTTCTCAGAAAGAGCCGTGGTGTGCGATTTCGCCGGAAAACGCGTTTTCGGCCGAAAACGTGTACGTTTGCACTTCCCCGCCACAGGGAAGCTGCTAGCCTGGAATTCTCTGCGTGGTTCTAGCCGCTGCCCGGAACGCTACGCAGAGCAAAAGCGGTTCTCGTCCTCCGCGCTTGCTTTTTCTCAGAAAGAGCCGTGGAGTTCGATTTCGCCGGAAAACGCGTTTTCGGCCGAAAACGTGTACGTTTGCACTTCCCCGCCACAGGGAAGCTGCTAGCCGGGAATTCTCTGCCTGGTTCTACCCGCTGCCCGGAACGCTACGCAGGGCAAAAGCGGTTCTCGTCCTCCGTGCTTGCTTTTTCTCAGAAAGAGCCGTGGTGTGCGATTTCGCCGGAAAACGCGTTTTCGGCCGAAAACGTGTACGTTTGCACTTCCCCGCCACAGGGAAGCTGCTAGCCGGGAATTCTCTGCCTGGTTCTACCCGCTGCCCGGAACGCTACGCAGGGCAAAAGCGGTACTCGTCCTCCGTGCTTGCTTTTTCTCAGAAAGACCCGTGGTGTGCGATTTCGCCGGAAAACGCGTTTTCGGCCGAAAACGTGCACGTTTGCACTTCCCCGCCACAGGGAAGCTGCTAGCCGGGAAATCTCTGCGTGGTTCTAGCCGCTGCCCGGAACGCTACGCAGAGCAAAAGCGGTTCTCGTCCTCCGTGCTTGCTTTTTCTCAGAAAGAGCCGTGGAGTTCGATTTCGCCGGAAAACGCGTTTTCGGCCGAAAACGTGTACGTTTGCACTTCCCCGCCACAGGGAAGCTGCTAGCCGGGAATTCTCTGCCTGGTTCTACCCGCTGCCCGGAACGCTACGCAGGGCAAAAGCGGTTCTCGTCCTCCGTGCTTGCTTTTTCTCAGAAAGAGCCGTGGTGTGCGTTTTCGCCGGAAAACGCGTTTTCGGCCGAAAACGTGTACGTTTGCACTTCCCCGCCACAGGGAAGCTGCTAGCCGGGAATTCTCTGCCTGGTTCTACCCGCTGCCCGGAACGCTACGCAGGGCAAAAGCGGTTCTCGTCCTCCGTGCTTGCTTTTTCTCAGAAAGAGCCGTGGTGTGCGTTTTCGCCGGAAAACGCGTTTTCGGCCGAAAACGTGTACGTTTGCACTTCCCCGCCACAGGGAAGCTGTTAGCCGGGAATTCTCTGCCTGGTTCTACCCGCTGCCAGGAACGCTACGCAGGGCAAAAGCGGTTCTCGTCCTCCGTGCTTGCTTTTTCTCAGAAAGAGCCGTGGTGTGCGATTTCGCCGGAAAACGCGTTTTCGGCCGAAAACGTGTACGTTTGCACTTCCCCGCCACAGGGAAGCTGCTAGCCGGGAATTCTCTGCCTGGTTCTACCCGCTGCCCGGAACGCTACGCAGGGCAAAAGCGGTTCTCGTCCTCCGTGCTTGCTTTTTCTCAGAAAGAGCCGTGGTGTGCGTTTTCGCCGGAAAACGCGTTTTCGGCCGAAAACGTGTACGTTTGCACTTGCCCGCCACAGGGAAGCTGCTAGCCGGGAATTCTCTGCCTGGTTCTACCCGCTGCCCGGAACGCTACGCAGGGCAAAAGCGGTTCTCGTCCTCCGTGCTTGCTTTTTATCAGAAAGAGACGTGGTGTGCGATTTCGCCGGAAAACGCGTTTTCGGCCGAAAACGTGTACGTTTGCACTTCCCCGCCACAGGGAAGCTGTTAGCCGGGAATTCTCTGCCTGGTTCTACCCGCTGCCCGGAACGCTACGCAGGGCAAAAGCGGTTCTCGTCCTCCGTGCTTGCTTTTTCTCAGAAAGAGCCGTGGTGTGCGATTTCGCCGGAAAACGCGTTTTCGGCCGAAAACGTGTACGTTTGCACTTCCCCGCCACAGGGAAGCTGCTAGCCGGGAATTCTCTGCCTGGTTCTACCCGCTGCCCGGAACGCTACGCAGGGCAAAAGCGGTTCTCGTCCTCCGTGCTTGCTTTTTCTCAGAAAGAGCCGTGGTGTGCGTTTTCGCCGGAAAACGCGTTTTCGGCCGAAAACGTATACGTTTGCACTTCCCCGCCACAGGGAAGCTGCTAGCCGGGAATTCTCTGCCTGGTTCTACCCGCTGCCCGGAACGCTACCCAGGGCAAAAGCGGTTCTCGTCCTCCGTGCTTGCTTTTTCTCAGAAAGAGCCGTGGTGTGCGATTTCGCCGGAAAACGCGTTTTCGGCCGAAAACGTGTACGTTTGCACTTCCCCGCCACAGGGAAGCTGCTAGCCGGGAATTCTCTGCCTGGTTCTACCCGGTGCCCGGAACGCTACGCAGGGCAAAAGCGGTTCTCGTCCTCCGTGCTTGCTTTTTCTCAGAAAGAGCCGTGGTGTGCGATTTCGCCGGAAAACGCGTTTTCGGCCGAAAACGTGTACGTTTGCACTTCCCCGCCACAGGGAAGCTGCTAGCCGGGAATTCTCTGCCTGGTTCTACCCGCTGCCCGGAACGCTACGCAGGGCAAAAGCGGTTCTCGTCCTCCGTGCTTGCTTTTTCTCAGAAAGAGCCGTGGTGTGCGATTTCGCCGGAAAACGCGTTTTCGGCCGAAAACGTGTACGTTTGCACTTGCCCGCCACAGGGAAGCTGCTAGCCGGGAATTCTCTGCCTGGTTCTACCCGCTGCCCGGAACGCTACGCAGGGCAAAAGCGGTTCTCGTCCTCCGTGCTTGCTTTTTCTCAGAAAGAGCCGTGGTGTGCGATTTCGCCGGAAAACGCGTTTTCGGCCGAAAACGTGTACGTTTGCACTTCCCCGCCACAGGGAAGCTGCTAGCCGGGAATTCTCTGCCTGGTTCTACCCGCTGCCCGGAACGCTACGCAGGGCAAAAGCGGTTCTCGTCCTCCGTGCTTGCTTTTTCTCAGAAAGAGCCGTGGTGTGCGATTTCGCCGGAAAACGCGTTTTCGGCCGAAAACGTGTACGTTTGCACTTCCCCGCCACAGGGAAGCTGCTAGCCGGGAATTCTCTGCCTGGTTCTACCCGCTGCCCGGAACGCTACGCAGGGCAAAAGCGGTTCTCGTCCTCCGTGCTTGCTTTTTCTCAGAAAGAGCCGTGGTGTGCGATTTCGCCGGAAAACGCGTTTTCGGCCAAAAACGTGTACGTTTGCACTTCCCCGCCACAGGGAAGCTGCTAGCCTGGAATTCTCTGCCTGGTTCTACCCGCTGCCCGGAACGCTACGCAGGGCAAAAGCGGTACTCGTCCTCCGTGCTTGCTTTTTCTCAGAAAGAGCCGTGGTGTGCGTTTTCGCCGGAAAACGCGTTTTCGGCCGAAAACGTGTACGTTTGCACTTCCCCGCCACAGGGAAGCTGCTAGCCGGGAATTCTCTGCCTGGTTCTACCCGCTGCCCGGAACGCTACGCAGGGCAAAAGCGGTTCTCGTCCTCCGTGCTTGCTTTTTCTCAGAAAGTCCGTGGAGTTCGATTTCGCCGGAAAACGCGTTTTCGGCCGAAAACGTGTACGTTTGCACTTCCCCGCCACAGGGAAGCTGCTAGCCGGGAATTCTCTGCCTGGTTCTACCCGCTGCCCGGAACGCTACGCAGGGCAAAAGCGGTTCTCGTCCTCCGTGCTTGCTTTTTCTCAGAAAGAGCCGTGGTGTGCGTTTTCGCCGGAAAACGCGTTTTCGGCCGAAAACGTGTACGTTTGCACTTCCCCGCCACAGGGAAGCTGCTAGCCGGGAATTCTCTGCCTGGTTCTACCCGCTGCCCGGAACGCTACGCAGGGCAAAAGCGGTTCTCGTCCTCCGTGCTTGCTTTTTCTCAGAAAGAGCCGTGGTGTGCGATTTCGCCGGAAAACGCGTTTTCGGCCGAAAACGTGTACGTTTGCACTTCCCCGCCACAGGGAAGCTGTTAGCCGGGAATTCTCTGCCTGGTTCTACCCGCTGCCCGGAACGCTACGCAGGGCAAAAGCGGTTCTCGTCCTCCGTGCTTGCTTTTTCTCAGAAAGAGCCGTGGTGTGCGATTTCGCCGGAAAACGCGTTTTCGGCCGAAAACGTGTACGTTTGCACTTCCCCGCCACAGGGAAGCTGCTAGCCGGGAATTCTCTGACTGGTTCTACCCGCTGCCCGGAACGCTACGCAGGGCAAAAGCGGTTCTCGTCCTCCGTGCTTGCTTTTTCTCAGAAAGAGCCGTGGTGTGCGTTTTCGCCGGAAAACGCGTTTTCGGCCGAAAACGTGTACGTTTGCACTTCCCCGCCACAGGGAAGCTGCTAGCCGGGAATTCTCTGCCTGGTTCTACCCGCTGCCCGGAACGCTACGCAGGGCAAAAGCGGTTCTCGTCCTCCGTGCTTGCTTTTTCTCAGAAAGAGCCGTGGTGTGCGATTTCGCCGGATAACGCGTTTTCGGCCGAAAACGTGTACGTTTGCACTTCCCCGCCACAGGGAAGCTGCTAGCCGGGAATTCTCTGCCTGGTTCTACCCGCTGCCCGGAACGCTACGCAGGGCAAAAGCGGTTCTCGTCCTCCGTGCTTGCTTTTTCTCAGAAAGAGCCGTGGTGTGCGTTTTCGCCGGAAAACGCGTTTTCGGCCGAAAACGTGTACGTTTGCACTTGCCCGCCACAGGGAAGCTGCTAGCCGGGAATTCTCTGCCTGGTTCTACCCGCTGCCCGGAACGCTACGCAGGGCAAAAGCGGTTCTCGTCCTCCGTGCTTGCTTTTTCTCAGAAAGAGCCGTGGTGTGCGATTTCGCCGGAAAACGCGTTTTCGGCCGAAAAC
Organism: Athene noctua; assembly: GCF_965140245.1. Classification (NCBI taxonomy): domain Eukaryota; kingdom Metazoa; phylum Chordata; class Aves; order Strigiformes; family Strigidae; genus Athene; species Athene noctua. The sequence goes on from NW_027437847.1 coordinate 53,989, forward strand.
GTGTACGTTTGCACTTCCCCGCCACAGGGAAGCTGCTAGCCGGGAATTCTCTGCCTGGTTCTACCCGCTGCCCGGAACGCTACGCAGAGCAAAAGCGGTTCTCGTCCTCCGTGCTTGCTTTTTCTCAGAAAGAGCCGTGGTGTGCGATTTCGCCGGAAAACGCGTTTTCGGCCGAAAACGTGTACGTTTGCACTTCCCCGCCACAGGGAAGCTGCTAGCCGGGAATTCTCTGCCTGGTTCTACCCGCTGCCCGGAACGCTACGCAGGGCAAAAGCGGTTCTCGTCCTCCGTGCTTGCTTTTTCTCAGAAAGAGCCGTGGTGTGCGTTTTCGCCGGAAAACGCGTTTTCGGCCGAAAACGTGTACGTTTGCACTTCCCCGCCACAGGGAAGCTGCTAGCCGGGAATTCTCTGCCTGGTTCTACCCGCTGCCCGGAACGCTACGCAGGGCAAAAGCGGTTCTCGTCCTCCGTGCTTGCTTTTTCTCAGAAAGAGCCGTGGTGTGCGATTTTGCCGGAAAACGCGTTTTCGGCCGAAAACGTGTACGTTTGCACTTGCCCGCCACAGGGAAGCTGCTAGCCGGGAATTCTCTGCCTGGTTCTACCCGCTGCCCGGAACGCTACGCAGGGCAAAAGCGGTTCTCGTCCTCCGTGCTTGCTTTTTCTCAGAAAGAGCCGTGGTGTGCGTTTTCGCCGGAAAACGCGTTTTCGGCCGAAAACGTGTACGTTTGCACTTCCCGGCCACAGGGAAGCTGCTAGCCGGGAATTCTCTGCCTGGTTCTACCCGCTGCCCGGAACGCTACGCAGGGCAAAAGCGGTTCTCGTCCTCCGTGCTTGCTTTTTCTCAGAAAGAGCCGTGGTGTGCGATTTCGCCGGAAAACGCGTTTTCGGCCGAAAACGTGTACGTTTGCACTTCCCCGCCACAGGGAAGCTGCTAGCCGGGAATTCTCTGCCTGGTTCTACCCGCTGCCCGGAACGCTACGCAGGGCAAAAGCGGTTCTCGTCCTCCGTGCTTGCTTTTTCTCAGAAAGAGCCGTGGTGTGCGATTTCGCCGGAAAACGCGTTTTCGGCCGAAAACGTGTACGTTTGCACTTCCCCGCCACAGGGAAGCTGCTAGCCGGGAATTCTCTGCCTGGTTCTACCCGCTGCCCGGAACGCTACGCAGGGCAAAAGCGGTACTCGTCCTCCGTGCTTGCTTTTTCTCAGAAAGAGCCGTGGTGTGCGATTTCGCCGGAAAACGCGTTTTCGGCCGAAAACGTGTACGTTTGCACTTCCCCGCCACAGGGAAGCTGCTAGCCGGGAATTCTCTGCGTGGTTCTAGCCGCTGCCCGGAACGCTACGCAGAGCAAAAGCGGTTCTCGTCCTCCGTGCTTGCTTTTTCTCAGAAAGAGCCGTGGAGTTCGATTTCGCCGGAAAACGCGTTTTCGGCCGAAAACGTGTACGTTTGCACTTCCCCGCCACAGGGAAGCTGCTAGCCGGGAATTCTCTGCCTGGTTCTACCCGCTGCCCGGAACGCTACGCAGGGCAAAAGCGGTTCTCGTCCTCCGTGCTTGCTTTTTATCAGAAAGAGACGTGGTGTGCGATTTCGCCGGAAAACGCGTTTTCGGCCGAAAACGTGTACGTTTGCACTTCCCCGCCACAGGGAAGCTGCTAGCCGGGAATTCTCTGCCTGGTTCTACCCGCTGCCCGGAACGCTACGCAGGGCAAAAGCGGTTCTCGTCCTCCGTGCTTGCTTTTTCTCAGAAAGAGCCGTGGTGTGCGTTTTCGCCGGAAAACGCGTTTTCGGCCGAAAACGTGTACGTTTGCACTTCCCCGCCACAGGGAAGCTGCTAGCCGGGAATTCTCTGCCTGGTTCTACCCGCTGCCCGGAACGCTACGCAGGGCAAAAGCGGTTCTCGTCCTCCGTGCTTGCTTTTTCTCAGAAAGAGCCGTGGTGTGCGATTTCGCCGGAAAACGCGTTTTCGGCCGAAAACGTGTACGTTTGCACTTCCCCGCCACAGGGAAGCTGTTAGCCGGGAATTCTCTGCCTGGTTCTACCCGCTGCCCGGAACGCTACGCAGGGCTAAAGCGGTTCTCGTCCTCCGTGCTTGCTTTTTCTCAGAAAGAGCCGTGGTGTGCGATTTCGCCGGAAAACGCGTTTTCGGCCGAAAACGTGTACGTTTGCACTTCCCCGCCACAGGGAAGCTGCTAGCCGGGAATTCTCTGCCTGGTTCTACCCGCTGCCCGGAACGCTACGCAGGGCAAAAGCGGTTCTCGTCCTCCGTGCTTGCTTTTTCTCAGAAAGAGCCGTGGTGTGCGTTTTCGCCGGAAAACGCGTTTTCGGCCGAAAACGTGTACGTTTGCACTTGCCCGCCACATGGAAGCTGCTAGCCGGGAATTCTCTGCCTGGTTCTACCCGCTGCCCGGAACGCTACGCAGAGCAAAAGCGGTTCTCGTCCTCCGTGCTTGCTTTTTATCAGAAAGAGCCGTGGTGTGCGATTTCGCCGGAAAACGCGTTTTCGGCCGAAAACGTGTACGTTTGCACTTGCCCGCCACAGGGAAGCTGCTAGCCGGGAATTCTCTGCCTGGTTCTACCCGCTGCCCGGAACGCTACGCAGGGCAAAAGCGGTTCTCGTCCTCCGTGCTTGCTTTTTCTCAGAAAGAGCCGTGGTGTGCGATTTCGCCGGAAAACGCGTTTTCGGCCGAAAACGTGTACGTTTGCACTTCCCCGCCACAGGGAAGCTGCTAGCCGGGAATTCTCTGCCTGGTTCTACCCGCTGCCCGGAACGCTACGCAGGGCAAAAGCGGTTCTCGTCCTCCGTGCTTGCTTTTTCTCAGAAAGAGCCGTGGTGTGCGATTTCGCCGGAAAACGCGTTTTCGGCCGAAAACGTGTACGTTTGCACTTCCCCGCCACAGGGAAGCTGCTAGCCGGGAATTCTCTGCCTGGTTCTACCCGCTGCCCGGAACGCTACGCAGGGCAAAAGCGGTTCTCGTCCTCCGTGCTTGCTTTTTCTCAGAAAGAGCCGTGGTGTGCGATTTTGCCGGAAAACGCGTTTTCGGCCGAAAACGTGTACGTTTGCACTTGCCCGCCACAGGGAAGCTGCTAGCCGGGAATTCTCTGCCTGGTTCTACCCGCTGCCCGGAACGCTACGCAGGGCAAAAGCGGTTCTCGTCCTCCGTGCTTGCTTTTTCTCAGAAAGAGCCGTGGTGTGCGATTTCGCCGGAAAACGCGTTTTCGGCCGAAAACGTGTACGTTTGCACTTCCCCGCCACAGGGAAGCTGCTAGCCGGGAATTCTCTGCCTGGTTCTACCCGCTGCCCGGAACGCTACGCAGGGCAAAAGCGGTACTCGTCCTCCGTGCTTGCTTTTTCTCAGAAAGAGCCGTGGTGTGCGATTTCGCCGGAAAACGCGTTTTCGGCCGAAAACGTGTACGTTTGCACTTGCCCGCCACAGGGAAGCTGCTAGCCGGGAATTCTCTGCGTGGTTCTAGCCGCTGCCCGGAACGCTACGCAGAGCAAAAGCGGTTCTCGTCCTCCGTGCTTGCTTTTTCTCAGAAAGAGCCGTGGAGTTCGATTTCGCCGGAAAACGCGTTTTCGGCAGAAAACGTGTACGTTTGCACTTCCCCGCCACAGGGAAGCTGCTAGCCGGGAATTCTCTGCCTGGTTCTACCCGCTGCCCGGAACGCTACGCAGGGCAAAAGCGGTTCTCGTCCTCCGTGCTTGCTTTTTATCAGAAAGAGACGTGGTGTGCGATTTCGCCGGAAAACGCGTTTTCGGCCGAAAACGTGTACGTTTGCACTTCCCCGCCACAGGGAAGCTGCTAGCCGGGAATTCTCTGCCTGGTTCTACCCGCTGCCCGGAACGCTACGCAGGGCAAAAGCGGTTCTCGTCCTCCGTGCTTGCTTTTTCTCAGAAAGAGCCGTGGTGTGCGTTTTCGCCGGAAAACGCGTTTTCGGCCGAAAACGTGTACGTTTGCACTTCCCCGCCACAGGGAAGCTGCTAGCCGGGATTCTCTGCCTGGTTCTACCCGCTGCCCGGAACGCTACGCAGGGCAAAAGCGGTTCTCGTCCTCCGTGCTTGCTTTTTCTCAGAAAGAGCCGTGGTGTGCGATTTCGCCGGAAAACGCGTTTTCGGCCGAAAACGTGTACGTTTGCACTTCCCCGCCACAGGGAAGCTGTTAGCCGGGAATTCTCTGCCTGGTTCTACCCGCTGCCCGGAACGCTACGCAGGGCTAAAGCGGTTCTCGTCCTCCGTGCTTGCTTTTTCTCAGAAAGAGCCGTGGTGTGCGATTTCGCCGGAAAACGCGTTTTCGGCCGAAAACGTGTACGTTTGCACTTCCCCGCCACAGGGAAGCTGCTAGCCGGGAATTCTCTGCCTGGTTCTACCCGCTGCCCGGAACGCTACGCAGGGCAAAAGCGGTTCTCGTCCTCCGTGCTTGCTTTTTCTCAGAAAGAGCCGTGGTGTGCGTTTTCGCCGGAAAACGCGTTTTCGGCCGAAAACGTGTACGTTTGCACTTGCCCGCCACATGGAAGCTGCTAGCCGGGAATTCTCTGCCTGGTTCTACCCGCTGCCCGGAACGCTACGCAGGGCAAAAGCGGTTCTCGTCCTCCGTGCTTGCTTTTTATCAGAAAGAGACGTGGTGTGCGATTTCGGCGGAAAACGCGTTTTCGGCCGAAAACGTGTACGTTTGCACTTCCCCGCCACAGGGAAGCTGCTAGCCGGGAATTCTCTGCCTGGTTCTACCCGCTGCCCGGAACGCTACGCAGGGCAAAAGCGGTTCTCGTCCTCCGTGCTTGCTTTTTCTCAGAAAGAGCCGTGGTGTGCGATTTCGCCGGAAAACGCGTTTTCGGCCGAAAACGTGTACGTTTGCACTTCCCCGCCACAGGGAAGCTGCTAGCCGGGATTCTCTGCCTGGTTCCACCCGCTGCCCGGAACGCTACGCAGGGCAAAAGCGGTTCTCGTCCTCCGTGCTTGCTTTTTCTCAGAAAGAGCCGTGGTGTGCGATTTCGCCGGAAAACGCGTTTTCGGCCGAAAACGTGTACGTTTGCACTTCCCCGCCACAGGGAAGCTGCTAGCCGGGAATTCTCTGCCTGGTTCTACCCGCTGCCCGGAACGCTACGCAGAGCAAAAGCGGTTCTCGTCCTCCGTGCTTGCTTTTTCTCAGAAAGAGCCGTGGTGTGCGATTTCGCCGGAAAACGCGTTTTCGGCCGAAAACGTGTACGTTTGCACTTGCCCGCCACAGGGAAGCTGCTAGCCGGGAATTCTCTGCCTGGTTCTACCCGCTGCCCGGAACGCTACGCAGGGCAAAAGCGGTTCTCGTCCTCCGTGCTTGCTTTTTCTCAGAAAGAGCCGTGGTGTGCGATTTCGCCGGAAAACGCGTTTTCGGCCGAAAACGTGTACGTTTGCACTTCCCCGCCACAGGGAAGCTGCTAGCCGGGAATTCTCTGCCTGGTTCTACCCGCTGCCCGGAACGCTACGCAGGGCAAAAGCGGTTCTCGTCCTCCGTGCTTGCTTTTTCTCAGAAAGAGCCGTGGTGTGCGATTTTGCCGGAAAACGCGTTTTCGGCCGAAAACGTGTACGTTTGCACTTGCCCGCCACAGGGAAGCTGCTAGCCGGGAATTCTCTGCCTGGTTCTACCCGCTGCCCGGAACGCTACGCAGGGCAAAAGCGGTTCTCGTCCTCCGTGCTTGCTTTTTCTCAGAAAGAGCCGTGGTGTGCGTTTTCGCCGGAAAACGCGTTTTCGGCCGAAAACGTGTACGTTTGCACTTCCCGGCCACAGGGAAGCTGCTAGCCGGGAATTCTCTGCCTGGTTCTACCCGCTGCCCGGAACGCTACGCAGGGCAAAAGCGGTTCTCGTCCTCCGTGCTTGCTTTTTCTCAGAAAGAGCCGTGGTGTGCGATTTCGCCGGAAAACGCGTTTTCGGCCGAAAACGTGTACGTTTGCACTTCCCCGCCACAGGGAAGCTGCTAGCCGGGAATTCTCTGCCTGGTTCTACCCGCTGCCCGGAACGCTACGCAGGGCAAAAGCGGTTCTCGTCCTCCGTGCTTGCTTTTTCTCAGAAAGAGCCGTGGTGTGCGATTTCGCCGGAAAACGCGTTTTCGGCCGAAAACGTGTACGTTTGCACTTCCCCGCCACAGGGAAGCTGCTAGCCGGGAATTCTCTGCCTGGTTCTACCCGCTGCCCGGAACGCTACGCAGGGCAAAAGCGGTTCTCGTCCTCCGTGCTTGCTTTTTCTCAGAAAGAGCCGTGGTGTGCGATTTCGCCGGAAAACGCGTTTTCGGCCGAAAACGTGTACGTTTGCACTTCCCCGCCACAGGGAAGCTGCTAGCCGGGAATTCTCTGCGTGGTTCTAGCCGCTGCCCGGAACGCTACGCAGAGCAAAAGCGGTTCTCGTCCTCCGTGCTTGCTTTTTCTCAGAAAGAGCCGTGGAGTTCGATTTCGCCGGAAAACGCGTTTTCGGCCGAAAACGTGTACGTTTGCACTTCCCCGCCACAGGGAAGCTGCTAGCCGGGAATTCTCTGCCTGGTTCTACCCGCTGCCCGGAACGCTACGCAGGGCAAAAGCGGTTCTCGTCCTCCGTGCTTGCTTTTTATCAGAAAGAGACGTGGTGTGCGATTTCGCCGGAAAACGCGTTTTCGGCCGAAAACGTGTACGTTTGCACTTCCCCGCCACAGGGAAGCTGCTAGCCGGGAATTCTCTGCCTGGTTCTACCCGCTGCCCGGAACGCTACGCAGGGCAAAAGCGGTTCTCGTCCTCCGTGCTTGCTTTTTCTCAGAAAGAGCCGTGTTGTGCGTTTTCGCCGGAAAACGCGTTTTCGGCCGAAAACGTGTACGTTTGCACTTCCCCGCCACAGGGAAGCTGCTAGCCGGGATTCTCTGCCTGGTTCTACCCGCTGCCCGGAACGCTACGCAGGGCAAAAGCGGTTCTCGTCCTCCGTGCTTGCTTTTTCTCAGAAAGAGCCGTGGTGTGCGATTTCGCCGGAAAACGCGTTTTCGGCCGAAAACGTGTACGTTTGCACTTGCCCGCCACAGGGAAGCTGCTAGCCGGGAATTCTCTGCCTGGTTCTACCCGCTGCCCGGAACGCTACGCAGAGCAAAAGCGGTTCTCGTCCTCCGTGCTTGCTTTTTCTCAGAAAGAGCCGTGGTGTGCGATTTCGCCGGAAAACGCGTTTTCGGCTGAAAACGTGTACGTTTGCACTTCCCCGCCACAGGGAAGCTGCTAGCCGGGAATTCTCTGCCTGGTTCTACCCGCTGCCCGGAACGCTACGCAGAGCAAAAGCGGTTCTCGTCCTCCGTGCTTGCTTTTTCTCAGAAAGAGCCGTGGTGTGCGATTTCGCCGGAAAACGCGTTTTCGGCCGAAAACGTGTACGTTTGCACTTGCCCGCCACAGGGAAGCTGCTAGCCGGGAATTCTCTGCCTGGTTCTACCCGCTGCCCGGAACGCTACGCAGGGCAAAAGCGGTTCTCGTCCTCCGTGCTTGCTTTTTCTCAGAAAGAGCCGTGGAGTTCGATTTCGCCGGAAAACGCGTTTTCGGCCGAAAACGTGTACGTTTGCACTTCCCCGCCACAGGGAAGCTGCTAGCCGGGAATTCTCTGCCTGGTTCTACCCGCTGCCCGGAACGCTACGCAGGGCAAAAGCGGTTCTCGTCCTCCGTGCTTGCTTTTTATCAGAAAGAGACGTGGTGTGCGATTTCGCCGGAAAACGCGTTTTCGGCCGAAAACGTGTACGTTTGCACTTCCCCGCCACAGGGAAGCTGCTAGCCGGGAATTCTCTGCCTGGTTCTACCCGCTGCCCGGAACGCTACGCAGGGCAAAAGCGGTTCTCGTCCTCCGTGCTTGCTTTTTCTCAGAAAGAGCCGTGTTGTGCGTTTTCGCCGGAAAACGCGTTTTCGGCCGAAAACGTGTACGTTTGCACTTCCCCGCCACAGGGAAGCTGCTAGCCGGGATTCTCTGCCTGGTTCTACCCGCTGCCCGGAACGCTACGCAGGGCAAAAGCGGTTCTCGTCCTCCGTGCTTGCTTTTTCTCAGAAAGAGCCGTGGTGTGCGATTTCGCCGGAAAACGCGTTTTCGGCCGAAAACGTGTACGTTTGCACTTGCCCGCCACAGGGAAGCTGCTAGCCGGGAATTCTCTGCCTGGTTCTACCCGCTGCCCGGAACGCTACGCAGAGCAAAAGCGGTTCTCGTCCTCCGTGCTTGCTTTTTCTCAGAAAGAGCCGTGGTGTGCGATTTCGCCGGAAAACGCGTTTTCGGCTGAAAACGTGTACGTTTGCACTTCCCCGCCACAGGGAAGCTGCTAGCCGGGAATTCTCTGCCTGGTTCTACCCGCTGCCCGGAACGCTACGCAGAGCAAAAGCGGTTCTCGTCCTCCGTGCTTGCTTTTTCTCAGAAAGAGCCGTGGTGTGCGATTTCGCCGGAAAACGCGTTTTCGGCCGAAAACGTGTACGTTTGCACTTGCCCGCCACAGGGAAGCTGCTAGCCGGGAATTCTCTGCCTGGTTCTACCCGCTGCCCGGAACGCTACGCAGGGCAAAAGCGGTTCTCGTCCTCCGTGCTTGCTTTTTCTCAGAAAGAGCCGTGGTGTGCGATTTCGCCGGAAAACGCGTTTTCGGCCGAAAACGTGTACGTTTGCACTTCCCCGCCACAGGGAAGCTGCTAGCCGGGAATTCTCTGCCTGGTTCTACCCGCTGCCCGGAACGCTACGCAGGGCAAAAGCGGTTCTCGTCCTCCGTGCTTGCTTTTTCTCAGAAAGAGCCGTGGTGTGCGATTTCGCCGGAAAACGCGTTTTCGGCCGAAAACGTGTACGTTTGCACTTCCCCGCCACAGGGAAGCTGCTAGCCGGGAATTCTCTGCCTGGTTCTACCCGCTGCCCGGAACGCTACGCAGGGCAAAAGCGGTTCTCGTCCTCCGTGCTTGCTTTTTCTCAGAAAGAGCCGTGGTGTGCGATTTCGCCGGAAAACGCGTTTTCGGCCGAAAACGTGTACGTTTGCACTTGCCCGCCACAGGGAAGCTGCTAGCCGGGAATTCTCTGCCTGGTTCTACCCGCTGCCCGGAACGCTACGCAGGGCAAAAGCGGTTCTCGTCCTCCGTGCTTGCTTTTTCTCAGAAAGAGCCGTGGTGTGCGTTTTCGCCGGAAAACGCGTTTTCGGCCGAAAACGTGTACGTTTGCACTTCCCCGCCACAGGGAAGCTGCTAGCCGGGAATTCTCTCCCTGGTTCTACCCGCTGCCCGGAACGCTACGCAGGGCAAAAGCGGTTCTCGTCCTCCGTGCTTGCTTTTTCTCAGAAAGAGCCGTGGTGTGCGATTTCGCCGGAAAACGCGTTTTCGGCCGAAAACGTGTACGTTTGCACTTCCCCGCCACAGGGAAGCTGCTAGCCGGGAATTCTCTGCCTGGTTCTACCCGCTGCCCGGAACGCTACGCAGGGCAAAAGCGGTTCTCGTCCTCCGTGCTTGCTTTTTCTCAGAAAGAGCCGTGGTGTGCGTTTTCGCCGGAAAACGCGTTTTCGGCCGAAAACGTGTACGTTTGCACTTCCCCGCCACAGGGAAGCTGCTAGCCGGGAATTCTCTGCCTGGTTCTACCCACTGCCCGGAACGCTACGCAGGGCAAAAGCGGTACTCGTCCTCCGTGCTTGCTTTTTCTCAGAAAGAGCCGTGGTGTGCGATTTCGCCGGAAAACGCGTTTTCGGCCGAAAACGTGTACGTTTGCACTTCCCCGCCACAGGGAAGCTGCTAGCCGGGAATTCTCTGCCTGGTTCTACCCGCTGCCCGGAACGCTACGCAGGGCAAAAGCGGTTCTCGTCCTCCGTGCTTGCTTTTTCTCAGAAAGAGCCGTGGTGTGCGTTTTCGCCGGAAAACGCGTTTTCGGCCGAAAACGTGTACGTTTGCACTTCCCCGCCACAGGGAAGCTGCTAGCCGGGAATTCTCTGCCTGGTTCTACCCGCTGCCCGGAACGCTACGCAGGGCAAAAGCGGTTCTCGTCCTCCGTGCTTGCTTTTTCTCAGAAAGAGCCGTGGTGTGCGTTTTCGCCGGAAAACGCGTTTTCGGCCGAAAACGTGTACGTTTGCACTTCCCCGCCACAGGGAAGCTGCTAGCCGGGAATTCTCTGCCTGGTTCTACCCGCTGCCCGGAACGCTACGCAGGGCAAAAGCGGTTCTCGTCCTCCGTGCTTGCTTTTTCTCAGAAAGAGCCGTGGTGTGCGATTTCGCCGGAAAACGCGTTTTCGGCCGAAAACGTGTACGTTTGCACTTCCCCGCCACAGGGAAGCTGCTAGCCGGGAATTCTCTGCCTGGTTCTACCCGCTGCCCGGAACGCTACGCAGGGCAAAAGCGGTTCTCGTCCTCCGTGCTTGCTTTTTCTCAGAAAGAGCCGTGGTGTGCGATTTCGCCGGAAAACGCGTTTTCGGCCGAAAACGTGTACGTTTGCACTTCCCCGCCACAGGGAAGCTGCTAGCCGGGAATTCTCTGCCTGGTTCTACCCGCTGCCCGGAACGCTACGCAGGGCAAAAGCGGTTCTCGTCCTCCGTGCTTGCTTTTTCTCAGAAAGAGCCGTGGTGTGCGTTTTCGCCGGAAAACGCGTTTTCGGCCGAAAACGTGTACGTTTGCACTTCCCCGCCACAGGGAAGCTGCTAGCCGGGAATTCTCTGCCTGGTTCTACCCGCTGCCCGGAACGCTACGCAGGGCAAAAGCGGTTCTCGTCCTCCGTGCTTGCTTTTTCTCAGAAAGAGCCGTGGTGTGCGTTTTCGCCGGAAAACGCGTTTTCGGCCGAAAACGTGTACGTTTGCACTTCCCCGCCACAGGGAAGCTGCTAGCCGGGAATTCTCTGCCTGGTTCTACCCGCTGCCCGGAACGCTACGCAGGGCAAAAGCGGTTCTCGTCCTCCGTGCTTGCTTTTTCTCAGAAAGAGCCGTGGTGTGCGTTTTCGCCGGAAAACGCGTTTTCGGCCGAAAACGTGTACGTTTGCACTTCCCCGCCACAGGGAAGCTGCTAGCCGGGAATTCTCTGCCTGGTTCTACCCGCTGCCCGGAACGCTACGCAGGGCAAAAGCGGTTCTCGTCCTCCGTGCTTGCTTTTTCTCAGAAAGAGCCGTGGTGTGCGATTTCGCCGGAAAACGCGTTTTCGGCCGAAAACGTGTACGTTTGCACTTCCCCGCCACAGGGAAGCTGCTAGCCGGGAATTCTCTGCCTGGTTCTACCCGCTGCCCGGAACGCTACGCAGGGCAAAAGCGGTTCTCGTCCTCCGTGCTTGCTTTTTCTCAGAAAGAGCCGTGGTGTGCGATTTCGCCGGAAAACGCGTTTTCGGCCGAAAACGTGTACGTTTGCACTTCCCCGCCACAGGGAAGCTGCTAGCCGGGAATTCTCTGCCTGGTTCTACCCGCTGCCCGGAACGCTACGCAGGGCAAAAGCGGTTCTCGTCCTCCGTGCTTGCTTTTTCTCAGAAAGAGCCGTGGTGTGCGTTTTCGCCGGAAAACGCGTTTTCGGCCGAAAACGTGTACGTTTGCACTTCCCCGCCACAGGGAAGCTGCTAGCCGGGAATTCTCTGCCTGGTTCTACCCGCTGCCCGGAACGCTACGCAGGGCAAAAGCGGTACTCGTCCTCCGTGCTTGCTTTTTCTCAGAAAGAGCCGTGGTGTGCGTTTTCGCCGGAAAACGCGTTTTCGGCCGAAAACGTGTACGTTTGCACTTCCCCGCCACAGGGAAGCTGCTAGCCGGGAATTCTCTGCGTGGTTCTAGCCGCTGCCCGGAACGCTACGCAGAGCAAAAGCGGTTCTCGTCCTCCGTGCTTGCTTTTTCTCAGAAAGAGCCGTGGAGTTCGATTTCGCCGGAAAACGCGTTTTCGGCCGAAAACGTGTACGTTTGCACTTCCCCGCCACAGGGAAGCTGCTAGCCGGGAATTCTCTGCCTGGTTCTACCCGCTGCCCGGAACGCTACGCGGGGCAAAAGCGGTTCTCGTCCTCCGTGCTTGCTTTTTCTCAGAAAGAGCCGTGGTGTGCGTTTTCGCCGGAAAACGCGTTTTCGGCCGCAAACGTGTACGTTTGCACTTCCCCGCCACAGGGAAGCTGCTAGCCGGGAATTCTCTGCCTGGTTCTACCCGCTGCCCGGAACGCTACGCAGGGCAAAAGCGGTTCTCGTCCTCCGTGCTTGCTTTTTCTCAGAAAGAGCCGTGGTGTGCGATTTCGCCGGAAAACGCGTTTTCGGCCGAAAACGTGTACGTTTGCACTTCCCCGCCACAGGGAAGCTGCTAGCCGGGAATTCTCTGCCTGGTTCTACCCGCTGCCCGGAACGCTACGCAGGGCAAAAGCGGTTCTCGTCCTCCGTGCTTGCTTTTTCTCAGAAAGAGCCGTGGTGTGCGATTTCGCCGGAAAACGCGTTTTCGGCCGAAAACGTGTACGTTTGCACTTCCCCGCCACAGGGAAGCTGCTAGCCGGGAATTCTCTGCCTGGTTCTACCCGCTGCCCGGAACGCTACGCAGAGCAAAAGCGGTTCTCGTCCTCCGTGCTTGCTTTTTCTCAGAAAGAGCCGTGGTGTGCGATTTCGCCGGAAAACGCGTTTTCGGCCGAAAACGTGTACGTTTGCACTTGCCCGCCACAGGGAAGCTGCTAGCCGGGAATTCTCTGCCTGGTTCTACCCGCTGCCCGGAACGCTACGCAGGGCAAAAGCGGTTCTCGTCCTCCGTGCTTGCTTTTTCTCAGAAAGAGCCGTGGTGTGCGATTTCGCCGGAAAACGCGTTTTCGGCCGAAAACGTGTACGTTTGCACTTCCCCGCCACAGGGAAGCTGCTAGCCGGGAATTCTCTGCCTGGTTCTACCCGCTGCCCGGAACGCTACGCAGGGCAAAAGCGGTACTCGTCCTCCGTGCTTGCTTTTTCTCAGAAAGAGCCGTGGTGTGCGATTTCGCCGGAAAACGCGTTTTCGGCCGAAAACGTGTACGTTTGCACTTCCCCGCCACAGGGAAGCTGCTAGCCGGGAATTCTCTGCCTGGTTCTACCCGCTGCCCGGAACGCTATGCAGGGCAAAAGCGGTTCTCGTCCTCCGTGCTTGCTTTTTCTCAGAAAGAGCCGTGGTGTGCGATTTCGCCGGAAAACGCGTTTTCGGCCGAAAACGTGTACGTTTGCACTTCCCCGCCACAGGGAAGCTGCTAGCCGGGAATTCTCTGCCTGGTTCTACCCGCTGCCCGGAACGCTACGCAGGGCAAAAGCGGTTCTCGTCCTCCGTGCTTGCTTTTTCTCAGAAAGAGCCGTGGTGTGCGATTTCGCCGGAAAACGCGTTTTCGGCCGAAAACGTGTACGTTTGCACTTCCCCGCCACAGGGAAGCTGCTAGCCGGGAATTCTCTGCCTGGTTCTACCCGCTGCCCGGAACGCTACGCAGGGCAAAAGCGGTTCTCGTCCTCCGTGCTTGCTTTTTCTCAGAAAGAGCCGTGGTGTGCGATTTCGCCGGAAAACGCGTTTTCGGCCGAAAACGTGTACGTTTGCACTTCCCCGCCACAGGGAAGCTGCTAGCCGGGAATTCTCTGCCTGGTTCTACCCGCTGCCCGGAACGCTACGCAGGGCAAAAGCGGTTCTGGTCCTCCGTGCTTGCTTTTTCTCAGAAAGAGCCGTGGTGTGCGATTTCGCCGGAAAACGCGTTTTCGGCCGAAAACGTGTACGTTTGCACTTCCCCGCCACAGGGAAGCTGCTAGCCGGGAATTCTCTGCCTGGTTCTACCCGCTGCCCGGAACGCTACGCAGGGCAAAAGCGGTTCTCGTCCTCCGTGCTTGCTTTTTCTCAGAAAGAGCCGTGGTGTGCGATTTCGCCGGAAAAGGCGTTTTCGGCCGAAAACGTGTACGTTTGCACTTCCCCGCCACAGGGAAGCTGCTAGCCGGGAATTCTCTGCCTGGTTCTACCCGCTGCCCGGAACGCTACGCAGGGCAAAAGCGGTTCTCGTCCTCCGTGCTTGCTTTTTCTCAGAAAGAGACGTGGTGTGCTTTTTCGCCGGAAAACACGTTTTCGGCCGAAAACGTGTACGTTTGCACTTCCCCGCCACAGGGAAGCTGCTAGCCGGGAATTCTCTGCCTGGTTCTACCCGCTGCCCGGAACGCTACGCACGGCAAAAGCGGTTCTCGTCCTCCGTGCTTGCTTTTTCTCAGAAAGAGCCGTGGTGTGCGTTTTCGCCGGAAAACGCGTTTTCGGCCGAAAACGTGTACGTTTGCACTTCCCCGCCACAGGGAAGCTGCTAGCCGAGAATTCTCTGCCTGGTTCTACCCGCTGCCCGGAACGCTACGCAGGGCAAAAGCGGTTCTCGTCCTCCGTGCTTGCTTTTTCTCAGAAAGAGCCGTGGTGTGCGATTTCGCCGGAAAAGGCGTTTTCGGCCGAAAACGTGTACGTTTGCACTTCCCCGCCACAGGGAAGCTGCTAGCCGGGAATTCTCTGCCTGGTTCTACCCGCTGCCCGGAACGCTACGCAGGGCAAAAGCGGTTCTCGTCCTCCGTGCTTGCTTTTTCTCAGAAAGAGACGTGGTGTGCTTTTTCGCCGGAAAACACGTTTTCGGCCGAAAACGTGTACGTTTGCACTTCCCCGCCACAGGGAAGCTGCTAGCCGGGAATTCTCTGCCTGGTTCTACCCGCTGCCCGGAACGCTACGCAGGGCAAAAGCGGTTCTCGTCCTCCGTGCTTGCTTTTTCTCAGAAAGAGCCGTGGTGTGCGTTTTCGCCGGAAAACGTGTTTTCGGCCGAAAACGTGTACGTTTGCACTTCCCCGCCACAGGGAAGCTGCTAGCCGGGAATTCTCTGCCTGGTTCTACCCGCTGCCCGGAACGCTACGCAGGGCAAAAGCGGTTCTCGTCCTCCGTGCTTGCTTTTTCTCAGAAAGAGCCGTGGTGTGCGATTTCGCCGGAAAACGCGTTTTCGGCCGAAAACGTGTACGTTTGCACTTCCCCGCCACAGGGAAGCTGCTAGCCGGGAATTCTCTGCCTGGTTCTACCCGCTGCCCGGAACGCTACGCAGGGCAAAAGCGGTTCTCGTCCTCCGTGCTTGCTTTTTCTCAGAAAGAGCCGTGGTGTGCGTTTTTTGCCGGAAAACGCGTTTTCGGCCGAAAACGTGTACGTTTGCACTTCCCCGCCACAGGGAAGCTGCTAGCCGGGAATTCTCTGCCTGGTTCTACCCGCTGCCCGGAACGCTACGCAGGGCAAAAGCGGTTCTCGTCCTCCGTGCTTGCTTTTTCTCAGAAAGAGCCGTGGTGTGCGATTTCGCCGGAAAACGCGTTTTCGGCCGAAAACGTGTACGTTTGCACTTCCCCGCCACAGGGAAGCTGCTAGCCGGGAATTCTCTGCCTGGTTCTACGCGCTGCCCGGCACGCTACGCAGGGCAAAAGCGGTTCTCGTCCTCCGTGCTTGCTTTTTCTCAGAAAGAGCCGTGGTGTGCGATTTCGCCGGAAAACGCGTTTTCGGCCGAAAAAGTGTACGTTTGCACTTCCCCGCCACAGGGAAGCTGCTAGCCGGGAATTCTCTGCCTGGTTCTACCCGCTGCCCGGAACGCTACGCAGGGCAAAAGCGGTTCTCGTCCTCCGTGCTTGCTTTTTCTCAGAAAGAGCCGTGGTGTGCGTTTTCGCCGAAAAACGCGTTTTCGGCCGAAAACGTGTACGTTTGCACTTCCCCGCCACAGGGAAGCTGCTAGCCGGGAATTCTCTGCCTGGTTCTACCCGCTGCCCGGAACGCTACGCAGGGCAAAATCGGTTCTCGTCCTCCGTGCTTGCTTTTTCTCAGAAAGAGCCGTGGTGTGCGTTTTCGCCGGAAAACGCGTTTTCGGCCGAAAACGTGTACGTTTGCACTTCCCCGCCACAGGGAAGCTGCTAGCCGGGATTCTCTGCCTGGTTCTACCCGCTGCCCGGAACGCTACGCAAGGCAAAAGCGGTTCTCGTCCTCCGTGCTTGCTTTTTCTCAGAAAGAGCCGTGGTGTGCGATTTCGCCGGAAAACGCGTTTTCGGCCGAAAACGTGTACGTTTGCACTTCCCCGCCACAGGGAAGCTGCTAGCCGGGAATTCTCTGCCTGGTTCTACCCGCTGCCCGGAACGCTACGCAGGGCAAAAGCGGTTCTCGTCCTCCGTGCTTGCTTTTTCTCAGAAAGAGCCGTGGTGTGCGTTTTCGACGGAAAACGCGTTTTCGGCCGAAAACGTGTACGTTTGCACTTGCCCGCCACAGGGAAGCTGCTAGCCGGGAATTCTCTGCCTGGTTCTACCCGCTGCCCGGAACGCTACGCAGGGCAAAAGCGGTTCTCGTCCTCCGTGCTTGCTTTTTATCAGAAAGAGACGTGGTGTGCGATTTCGCCGGAAAACGCGTTTTCGGCCGAAAACGTGTACGTTTGCACTTCCCCGCCACAGGGAAGCTGCTAGCCGGGAATTCTCTGCCTGGTTCTACCCGCTGCCCGGAACGCTACGCAGGGCAAAAGCGGTTCTCGTCCTCCGTGCTTGCTTTTTCTCAGAAAGAGCCGTGGTGTGCGTTTTCGCCGGAAAACGCGTTTTCGGCCGAAAACGTGTACGTTTGCACTTCCCCGCCACAGGGAAGCTGCTAGCCGGGATTCTCTGCCTGGTTCTACCCGCTGCCCGGAACGCTACGCAGGGCAAAAGCGGTTCTCGTCCTCCGTGCTTGCTTTTTCTCAGAAAGAGCCGTGGTGTGCGATTTCGCCGGAAAACGCGTTTTCGGCCGAAAACGTGTACGTTTGCACTTCCCCGCCACAGGGAAGCTGCTAGCCGGGAATTCTCTGCCTGGTTCTACCCGCTGCCCGGAACGCTACGCAGGACAAAAGCGGTTCTCGTCCTCCGTGCTTGCTTTTTCTCAGAAAGAGCCGTGGTGTGCGATTTCGCCGGAAAACGCGTTTTCGGCCGAAAACGTGTACGTTTGCACTTCCCCGCCACAGGGAAGCTGCTAGCCGGGAATTCTCTGCCTGGTTCTACCCGCTGCCCGGAACGCTACGCAGGGCAAAAGCGGTTCTCGTCCTCCGTGCTTGCTTTTTCTCAGAAAGAGCCGTGGTGTGCGATTTCGCCGGAAAACGCGTTTTCGGCCGAAAACGTGTACGTTTGCACTTCCCCGCCACAGGGAAGCTGCTAGCCGGGAATTCTCTGCCTGGTTCTACCCGCTGCCCGGAACGCTACGCAGGGCAAAAGCGGTTCTCGTCCTCCGTGCTTGCTTTTTCTCAGAAAGAGCCGTGGTGTGCGATTTCGCCGGAAAACGCGTTTTCGGCCGAAAACGTGTACGTTTGCACTTCCCCGCCACAGGGAAGCTGCTAGCCGGGAATTCTCTGCCTGGTTCTACCCGCTGCCCGGAACGCTACGCAGGGCAAAAGCGGTTCTCGTCCTCCGTGCTTGCTTTTTCTCAGAAAGAGCCGTGGTGTGCGATTTCGCCGGAAAACGCGTTTTCGGCCGAAAACGTGTACGTTTGCACTTCCCCGCCACAGGGAAGCTGCTAGCCGGGAATTCTCTGCCTGGTTCTACCCGCTGCCCGGAACGCTACGCAGGGCAAAAGCGGTTCTCGTCCTCCGTGCTTGCTTTTTCTCAGAAAGAGCCGTGGTGTGCGATTTCGCCGGAAAACGCGTTTTCGGCCGAAAACGTGTACGTTTGCACTTCCCCGCCACAGGGAAGCTGCTAGCCGGGAATTCTCTGCCTGGTTCTACCCGCTGCCCGGAACGCTACGCAGGGCAAAAGCGGTTCTCGTCCTCCGTGCTTGCTTTTTCTCAGAAAGAGCCGTGGTGTGCGATTTCGCCGGAAAACGCGTTTTCGGCCGAAAACGTGTACGTTTGCACTTCCCCGCCACAGGGAAGCTGCTAGCCGGGAATTCTCTGCCTGGTTCTACCCGCTGCCCGGAACGCTACGCAGGGCAAAAGCGGTTCTCGTCCTCCATGCTTGCTTTTTCTCAGAAAGAGCCGTGGTGTGCGATTTCGCCGGAAAACGCGTTTTCGGCCGAAAACGTGTACGTTTTCACTTGCCGGCCACAGGGAAGCTGCTAGCCGGGAATTCTCTGCCTGGTTCTACCCGCTGCCCGGAACGCTACGCAGGGCAAAAGCGGTTCTCGTCCTCCGTGCTTGCTTTTTCTCAGAAAGAGCCGTGGTGTGCGTTTTCGCCGGGAAACGCGTTTTCGGCCGAAAACGTGTACGTTTGCACTTCCCCGCCACAGGGAAGCTGCTAGCCGGGAATTCTCTGCCTGGTTCTACCCGCTGCCCGGAACGCTACGCAGGGCAAAAGCGGTTCTCGTCCTCCGTGCTTGCTTTTTCTCAGAAAGAGCCGTGGTGTGCGATTTCGCCGGAAAACGCGTTTTCGGCCGAAAACGTGTACGTTTGCACTTCCCCGCCACAGGGAAGCTGCTAGCCGGGAATTCTCTGCCTGGTTCTACCCGCTGCCCGGAACGCTACGCAGGGCAAAAGCGGTTCTCGTCCTCCGTGCTTGCTTTTTCTCAGAAAGAGCCGTGGTGTGCGTTTTCGCCGGAAAACGCGTTTTCGGCCGAAAACGTGTACGTTTGCACTTCCCCGCCACAGGGAA
Organism: Athene noctua; assembly: GCF_965140245.1. Classification (NCBI taxonomy): domain Eukaryota; kingdom Metazoa; phylum Chordata; class Aves; order Strigiformes; family Strigidae; genus Athene; species Athene noctua. The sequence continues at coordinate 72,452 of NW_027437847.1, forward strand.
GCTGCTAGCCGGGAATTCTCTGCCTGGTTCTACCCGCTGCCCGGAACACTACGCAGGGCAAAAGCGGTACTCGTCCTCCGTGCTTGCTTTTTCTCAGAAAGAGCCGTGGTGTGCGATTTCGCCGGAAAACGCGTTTTCGGCCGAAAACGTGTACGTTTGCACTTCCCCGCCACAGGGAAGCTGCTAGCCGGGAATTCTCTGCCTGGTTCTACCCGCTGCCCGGAACGCTACGCAGGGCAAAAGCGGTTCTCGTCCTCCGTGCTTGCTTTTTCTCAGAAAGAGCCGTGGTGTGCGTTTTCGCCGGAAAACGCGTTTTCGGCCGAAAACGTGTACGTTTGCACTTCCCCGCCACAGGGAAGCTGCTAGCCGGGAATTCTCTGCCTGGTTCTACCCGCTGCCCGGAACGCTACGCAGGGCAAAAGCGGTTCTCGTCCTCCGTGCTTGCTTTTTCTCAGAAAGAGCCGTGGTGTGCGATTTCGCCGGAAAACGCGTTTTCGGCCGAAAACGTGTACGTTTGCACTTCCCCGCCACAGGGAAGCTGTTAGCCGGGAATTCTCTGCCTGGTTCTACCCGCTGCCCGGAACGCTACGCAGGGCAAAAGCGGTTCTCGTCCTCCGTGCTTGCTTTTTCTCAGAAAGAGCCGTGGTGTGCGATTTCGCCGGAAAACGCGTTTTCGGCCGAAAACGTGTACGTTTGCACTTCCCCGCCACAGGGAAGCTGTTAGCCGGGAATTCTCTGCCTGGTTCTACCCGCTGCCCGGAACGCTACGCAGGGCAAAAGCGGTTCTCGTCCTCCGTGCTTGCTTTTTCTCAGAAAGAGCCGTGGTGTGCGATTTCGCCGGAAAACGCGTTTTCGGCCGAAAACGTGTACGTTTGCACTTCCCCGCCACAGGGAAGCTGCTAGCCGGGAATTCTCTGCCTGGTTCTACCCGCTGCCCGGAACGCTACGCAGGGCAAAAGCGGTTCTCGTCCTCCGTGCTTGCTTTTTCTCAGAAAGAGCCGTGGTGTGCGATTTCGCCGGAAAACGCGTTTTCGGCCGAAAACGTGTACGTTTGCACTTCCCCGCCACAGGGAAGCTGCTAGCCGGGAATTCTCTGCCTGGTTCTACCCGCTGCCCGGAACGCTACGCAGGGCAAAAGCGGTTCTCGTCCTCCGTGCTTGCTTTTTCTCAGAAAGAGCCGTGGTGTGCGTTTTCGCCGGAAAACGCGTTTTCGGCCGAAAACGTGTACGTTTGCACTTCCCCGCCACAGGGAAGCTGCTAGCCGGGAATTCTCTGCCTGGTTCTAGCCGCTGCCCGGAACGCTACGCAGGGCAAAAGCGGTTCTCGTCCTCCGTGCTTGCTTTTTCTCAGACAGAGCCGTGGTGTGCGTTTTCGCCGGAAAACGCGTTTTCGGCCGAAAACGTGTACGTTTGCACTTCCCCGCCACAGGGAAGCTGCTAGCCGGGAATTCTCTGCCTGGTTCTACCCGCTGCCCGGAACGCTACGCAGGGCAAAAGCGGTTCTCGTCCTCCGTGCTTGCTTTTTCTCAGAAAGAGCCGTGGTGTGCGATTTCGCCGGAAAACGCGTTTTCGGCCGAAAACGTGTACGTTTGCACTTCCCCGCCACAGGGAAGCTGCTAGCCGGGAATTCTCTGCCTGGTTCTACCCGCTGCCCGGAACGCTACGCAGGGCAAAAGCGGTTCTCGTCCTCCGTGCTTGCTTTTTCTCAGAAAGAGCCGTGGTGTGCGATTTCGCCGGAAAACGCGTTTTCGGCCGAAAACGTGTACGTTTGCACTTCCCCGCCACAGGGAAGCTGCTAGCCGGGAATTCTCTGCCTGGTTCTAGCCGCTGCCCGGAACGCTACGCAGGGCAAAAGCGGTTCTCGTCCTCCGTGCTTGCTTTTTCTCAGAAAGAGCCGTGGTGTGCGATTTCGCCGGAAAACGCGTTTTCGGCCGAAAACGTGTACGTTTGCACTTCCCCGCCACAGGGAAGCTGTTAGCCTGGAATTCTCTGCCTGGTTCTACCCGCTGCCCGGAACGCTACGCAGGGCAAAAGCGGTTCTCGTCCTCCGTGCTTGCTTTTTCTCAGAAAGAGCCGTGGTGTGCGATTTCGCCGGAAAACGCGTTTTCGGCCGAAAACGTGTACGTTTGCACTTCCCCGCCACAGGGAAGCTGCTAGCCGGGAATTCTCTGCCTGGTTCTACCCGCTGCCCGGAACGCTACGCAGGGCAAAAGCGGTTCTCGTCCTCCGTGCTTGCTTTTTCTCAGAAAGAGCCGTGGTGTGCGTTTTCGCCGGAAAACGCGTTTTCGGCCGAAAACGTGTACGTTTGCACTTGCCCGCCACAGGGAAGCTGCTAGCCGGGAATTCTCTGCCTGGTTCTACCCGCTGCCCGGAACGCTACGCAGGGCAAAAGCGGTTCTCGTCCTCCGTGCTTGCTTTTTATCAGAAAGAGACGTGGTGTGCGATTTCGCCGGAAAACGCGTTTTCGGCCGAAAACGTGTACGTTTGCACTTCCCCGCCACAGGGAAGCTGCTAGCCGGGAATTCTCTGCCTGGTTCTACCCGCTGCCCGGAACGCTACGCAGGGCAAAAGCGGTTCTCGTCCTCCGTGCTTGCTTTTTCTCAGAAAGAGCCGTGGTGTGCGTTTTCGCCGGAAAACGCGTTTTCGGCCGAAAACGTGTACGTTTGCACTTCCCCGCCACAGGGAAGCTGCTAGCCGGGATTCTCTGCCTGGTTCTACCCGCTGCCCGGAACGCTACGCAGGGCAAAAGCGGTTCTCGTCCTCCGTGCTTGCTTTTTCTCAGAAAGAGCCGTGGTGTGCGATTTCGCCGGAAAACGCGTTTTCGGCCGAAAACGTGTACGTTTGCACTTCCCCGGCACAGGGAAGCTGCTAGCCGGGAATTCTCTGCCTGGTTCTACCCGCTGCCCGGAACGCTACGCAGGACAAAAGCGGTTCTCGTCCTCCGTGCTTGCTTTTTCTCAGAAAGAGCCGTGGTGTGCGATTTCGCCGGAAAACGCGTTTTCGGCCGAAAACGTGTACGTTTGCACTTCCCCGCCACAGGGAAGCTTCTAGCCGGGAATTCTCTGCCTGGTTCTACCCGCTGCCCGGAACGCTACGCAGGGCAAAAGCGGTTCTCGTCCTCCGTGCTTGCTTTTTCTCAGAAAGAGCCGTGGTGTGCGATTTCGCCGGAAAACGCGTTTTCGGCCGAAAACGTGTACGTTTGCACTTCCCCGCCACAGGGAAGCTGCTAGCCGGGAATTCTCTGCCTGGTTCTACCCGCTGCCCGGAACGCTACGCAGGGCAAAAGCGGTTCTCGTCCTCCGTGCTTGCTTTTTCTCAGAAAGAGCCGTGGTGTGCGATTTCGCCGGAAAACGCGTTTTCGGCCGAAAACGTGTACGTTTGCACTTGCCCGCCACAGGGAAGCTGCTAGCCGGGAATTCTCTGCCTGGTTCTACCCGCTGCCCGGAACGCTACGCAGGGCAAAAGCGGTTCTCGTCCTCCGTGCTTGCTTTTTATCAGAAAGAGACGTGGTGTGCGATTTCGCCGGAAAACGCGTTTTCGGCCGAAAACGTGTACGTTTGCACTTCCCCGCCACAGGGAAGCTGCTAGCCGGGAATTCTCTGCCTGGTTCTACCCGCTGCCCGGAACGCTACGCAGGGCAAAAGCGGTTCTCGTCCTCCGTGCTTGCTTTTTCTCAGAAAGAGCCGTGGTGTGCGTTTTCGCCGGAAAACGCGTTTTCGGCCGAAAACGTGTACGTTTGCACTTCCCCGCCACAGGGAAGCTGCTAGCCGGGATTCTCTGCCTGGTTCTACCCGCTGCCCGGAACGCTACGCAGGGCAAAAGCGGTTCTCGTCCTCCGTGCTTGCTTTTTCTCAGAAAGAGCCGTGGTGTGCGATTTCGCCGGAAAACGCGTTTTCGGCCGAAAACGTGTACGTTTGCACTTCCCCGCCACAGTGAAGCTGCTAGCCGGGAATTCTCTGCCTGGTTCTACCCGCTGCCCGGAACGCTACGCAGGACAAAAGCGGTTCTCGTCCTCCGTGCTTGCTTTTTCTCAGAAAGAGCCGTGGTGTGCGATTTCGCCGGAAAACGCGTTTTCGGCCGAAAACGTGTACGTTTGCACTTCCCCGCCACAGGGAAGCTGCTAGCCGGGAATTCTCTGCCTGGTTCTACCCGCTGCCCGGAACGCTACGCAGGGCAAAAGCAGTTCTCGTCCTCCGTGCTTGCTTTTTCTCAGAAAGAGCCGTGGTGTGCGATTTCGCCGGAAAACGCGTTTTCGGCCGAAAACGTGTACGTTTGCACTTCCCCGCCACAGGGAAGCTGCTAGCCGGGAATTCTCTGCCTGGTTCTACCCGCTGCCCGGAACGCTACGCAGGGCAAAAGCGGTTCTCGTCCTCCGTGCTTGCTTTTTCTCAGAAAGAGCCGTGGTGTGCGATTTCGCCGGAAAACGCGTTTTCGGCCGAAAACGTGTACGTTTGCACTTCCCCGCCACAGGGAAGCTGCTAGCCGGGAATTCTCTGCCTGGTTCTACCCGCTGCCCGGAACGCTACGCAGGGCAAAAGCGGTTCTCGTCCTCCATGCTTGCTTTTTCTCAGAAAGAGCCGTGGTGTGCGATTTCGCCGGAAAACGCGTTTTCGGCCGAAAACGTGTACGTTTGCACTTGCCCGCCACAGGGAAGCTGCTAGCCGGGAATTCTCTGCCTGGTTCTACCCGCTGCCCGGAACGCTACGCAGGGCAAAAGCGGTTCTCGTCCTACGTGCTTGCTTTTTCTCAGAAAGAGCCGTGGTGTGCGTTTTCGCCGGAAAACGCGTTTTCGGCCGAAAACGTGTACGTTTGCACTTCCCCGCCACAGGGAAGCTGCTAGCCGGGAATTCTCTGCCTGGTTCTACCCGCTGCCCGGAACGCTACGCAGGGCAAAAGCGGTTCTCGTCCTCCGTGCTTGCTTTTTCTCAGAAAGAGCCGTGGTGTGCGTTTTCGCCGGAAAACGCGTTTTCGGCCGAAAACGTGTACGTTTGCACTTCCCCGCCACAGGGAAGCTGCTAGCCGGGAATTTTCTGCCTGGTTCTACCCGCTGCCCGGAACGCTACGCAGGGCAAAAGCGGTACTCGTCCTCCGTGCTTGCTTTTTCTCAGAAAGACCCGTGGTGTGCGATTTCGCCGGAAAACGCGTTTTCGGCCGAAAACGTGTACGTTTGCACTTCCCCGCCACAGGGAAGCTGCTAGCCGGGAATTCTCTGCCTGGTTCTACCCGCTGCCCGGAATGCTACGCAGAGCAAAAGCGGTTCTCGTCGTCCGTGTTTGCTTTTTCTCAGAAAGAGCCGTGGTGTGCGATTTCGCCGGAAAACGCGTTTTCGGCCGAAAACGTGTACGTTTGCACTTCCCCGCCACAGGGAAGCTGCTAGCCGGGAATTCTCTGCCTGGTTCTACCCGCTGCCCGGAACGCTACGCAGGGCAAAAGCGGTTCTCGTCCTCCGTGCTTGCTTTTTCTCAGAAAGAGCCGTGGTGTGCGATTTCGCCGGAAAACGCGTTTTCGGCCGAAAACGTGTACGTTTGCACTTCCCCGCCACAGGGAAGCTGCTAGCCGGGAATTCTCTGCCTGGTTCTACCCGCTGCCCGGAACGCTATGCAGGGCAAAAGCGGTTCTCGTCCTCCGTGCTTGCTTTTTCTCAGAAAGAGCCGTGGTGTGCGATTTCGCCGGAAAACGCGTTTTCGGCCGAAAACGTGTACGTTTGCACTTCCCCGCCACAGGGAAGCTGCTAGCCGGGAATTCTCTGCCTGGTTCTACCCGCTGCCCGGAACGCTACGCAGGGCAAAAGCGGTTCTCGTCCTCCGTGCTTGCTTTTTCTCAGAAAGAGCCGTGGTGTGCGTTTTCGCCGGAAAACGCGTTTTCGGCCGAAAACGTGTACGTTTGCACTTCCCCGCCACAGGGAAGCTGCTAGCCGGGAATTCTCTGCCTGGTTCTACCCGCTGCCCGGAACGCTACGCAGGGCAAAAGCGGTTCTCGTCCTCCGTGCTTGCTTTTTCTCAGAAAGAGCCGTGGTGTGCGATTTCGCCGGAAAACGCGTTTTCGGCCGAAAACGTGTACGTTTGCACTTCCCCGCCACAGGGAAGCTGCTAGCCGGGAATTCTCTGCCTGGTTCTACCCGTTGCCCGGAACGCTACGCAGGGCAAAAGCGGTTCTCGTCCTCCGTGCTTGCTTTTTCTCAGAAAGAGCCGTGGTGTGCGATTTCGCCGGAAAACGCGTTTTCGGCCGAAAACGTGTACGTTTGCACTTCCCCGCCACAGGGAAGCTGTTAGCCGGGAATTCTCTGCCTGGTTCTACCCGCTGCCCGGAACGCTACGCAGGGCAAAAGCGGTTCTCGTCCTCCGTGCTTGCTTTTTCTCAGAAAGAGCCATGGTGTGCGATTTCGCCGGAAAACGCTTTTTCGGCCGAAAACGTGTACGTTTGCACTTCCCCGCCACAGGGAAGCTGCTAGCCGGGAATTCTCTGCCTGGTTCTACCCGCTGCCCGGAACGCTACGCAGGGCAAAAGCGGTTCTCGTCCTCCGTGCTTGCTTTTTCTCAGAAAGAGCCGTGGTGTGCGTTTTCGCCGGAAAACGCGTTTTCGGCCGAAAACGTGTACGTTTGCACTTCCTCGCCACAGGGAAGCTGCTAGCCGGGATTCTCTGCCTGGTTCTACCCGCTGCCCGGAACGCTACGCAGGGCAAAAGCGGTTCTCGTCCTCCGTGCTTGCTTTTTCTCAGAAAGAGCCGTGGTGTGCGATTTCGCCGGAAAACGCGTTTTCGGCCGAAAACGTGTACGTTTGCACTTCCCCGCCACAGGGAAGCTGCTAGCCGGGAATTCTCTGCGTGGTTCTAGCCGCTGCCCGGAACGCTACGCAGGGCAAAAGCGGTTCTCGTCCTCCGTGCTTGCTTTTTCTCAGAAAGAGCCGTGGTGTGCGTTTTCGCCGGAAAACGCGTTTTCGGCCGAAAACGTGTACGTTTGCACTTCCCCGCCACAGGGAAGCTGCTAGCCGGGAATTCTCTGCCTGGTTCTACCCGCTGCCCGGAACGCTAACGCAGGGCAAAAGCGGTTCTCGTCCTCCGTGCTTGCTTTTTCTCAGAAAGAGCCGTGGTGTGCGATTTCGCCGGAAAACGCGTTTTCGGCCGAAAACGTGTACGTTTGCACTTCCCCGCCACAGGGAAGCTGCTAGCCGGGAATTCTCTGCCTGGTTCTACCCGCTGCCCGGAACGCTACGCAGGGCAAAAGCGGTTCTCGTCCTCCGTGCTTGCTTTTTCTCAGAAAGAGCCGTGGTGTGCGTTTTCGCCGGAAAACGCGTTTTCGGCCGAAAACGTGTACGTTTGCACTTCCCCGCCACAGGGAAGCTGCTAGCCGGGATTGTCTGACTGGTTCTACCCGCTGCCCGGAACGCTACGCAGGGCAAAAGCGGTTCTCGTCCTCCGTGCTTGCTTTTTTCAGAAAGAGCCGTGGTGTGCGATTTCGCCGGAAAACGCGTTTTCGGCCGAAAACGTGTACGTTTGCACTTCCCCGCCACAGGGAAGCTGCTAGCCGGGAATTCTCTGCCTGGTTCTACCCGCTGCCCGGAACGCTACGCAGGGCAAAAGCGGTTCTCGTCCTCCGTGCTTGCTTTTTCTCAGAAAGAGCCGTGGTGTGCGTTTTCGCCGGAAAACGCGTTTTCGGCCGAAAACGTGTACGTTTGCACTTCCCCGCCACAGGGAAGCTGCTAGCCGGGAATTCTCTGCCTGGTTCTACCCGCTGCCCGGAACGCTACGCAGGGCAAAAGCGGTTCTCGTCCTCCGTGCTTGCTTTTTCTCAGAAAGAGCCGTGGTGTGCGATTTCGCCGGAAAACGCGTTTTCGGCCGAAAACGTGTACGTTTGCACTTCCCCGCCACAGGGAAGCTGCTAGCCGGGAATTCTCTGCCTGGTTCTACCCGCTGCCCGGAACGCTACGCAGGGCAAAAGCGGTTCTCGTCCTCCATGCTTGCTTTTTCTCAGAAAGAGCCGTGGTGTGCGATTTCGCCGGAAAACGCGTTTTCGGCCGAAAACGTGTACGTTTGCACTTGCCCGCCACAGGGAAGCTGCTAGCCGGGAATTCTCTGCCTGGTTCTACCCGCTGCCCGGAACGCTACGCAGGGCAAAAGCGGTTCTCGTCCTCCGTGCTTGCTTTTTCTCAGAAAGAGCCGTGGTGTGCGTTTTCGCCGGAAAACGCGTTTTCGGCCGAAAACGTGTACGTTTGCACTTGCCCGCCACAGGGAAGCTGCTAGCCGGGAATTCTCTGCCTGGTTCTACCCGCTGCCCGGAACGCTACGCAGGGCAAAAGCGGTTCTCGTCCTCCGTGCTTGCTTTTTATCAGAAAGAGACGTGGTGTGCGATTTCGCCGGAAAACGCGTTTTCGGCCGAAAACGTGTACGTTTGCACTTCCCCGCCACAGGGAAGCTGCTAGCCGGGAATTCTCTGCCTGGTTCTACCCGCTGCCCGGAACGCTACGCAGGGCAAAAGCGGTTCTCGTCCTCCGTGCTTGCTTTTTCTCAGAAAGAGCCGTGGTGTGCGTTTTCGCCGGAAAACGCGTTTTCGGCCGAAAACGTGTACGTTTGCACTTCCCCGCCACAGGGAAGCTGCTAGCCGGGATTCTCTGCCTGGTTCTACCCGCTGCCCGGAACGCTACGCAGGGCAAAAGCGGTTCTCGTCCTCCGTGCTTGCTTTTTCTCAGAAAGAGCCGTGGTGTGCGATTTCGCCGGAAAACGCGTTTTCGGCCGAAAACGTGTACGTTTGCACTTGCCCGCCACAGGGAAGCTGCTAGCCGGGAATTCTCTGCCTGGTTCTACCCGCTGCCCGGAACGCTACGCAGGACAAAAGCGGTTCTCGTCCTCCGTGCTTGCTTTTTCTCAGAAAGAGCCGTGGTGTGCGATTTCGCCGGAAAACGCGTTTTCGGCCGAAAACGTGTACGTTTGCACTTCCCCGCCACAGGGAAGCTGCTAGCCGGGAATTCTCTGCCTGGTTCTACCCGCTGCCCGGAACGCTACGCAGGGCAAAAGCGGTTCTCGTCCTCCGTGCTTGCTTTTTCTCAGAAAGAGCCGTGGTGTGCGATTTCGCCGGAAAACGCGTTTTCGGCCGAAAACGTGTACGTTTGCACTTCCCCGCCACAGGGAAGCTGCTAGCCGGGAATTCTCTGCCTGGTTCTACCCGCTGCCCGGAACGCTACGCAGGGCAAAAGCGGTTCTCGTCCTCCGTGCTTGCTTTTTCTCAGAAAGAGCCGTGGTGTGCGATTTCGCCGGAAAACGCGTTTTCGGCCGAAAACGTGTACGTTTGCACTTCCCCGCCACAGGGAAGCTGCTAGCCGGGAATTCTCTGCCTGGTTCTACCCGCTGCCCGGAACGCTACGCAGGGCAAAAGCGGTTCTCGTCCTCCGTGCTTGCTTTTTCTCAGAAAGAGCCGTGGTGTGCGATTTCGCCGGAAAACGCGTTTTCGGCCGAAAACGTGTACGTTTGCACTTCCCCGCCACAGGGAAGCTGCTAGCCGGGAATTCTCTGCCTGGTTCTACCCGCTGCCCGGAACGCTACGCAGGGCAAAAGCGGTTCTCGTCCTCCGTGCTTGCTTTTTCTCAGAAAGAGCCGTGGTGTGCGATTTCGCCGGAAAACGCGTTTTCGGCCGAAAACGTGTACGTTTGCACTTCCCCGCCACAGGGAAGCTGCTAGCCGGGAATTCTCTGCCTGGTTCTACCCGCTGCCCGGAACGCTACGCAGGGCAAAAGCGGTTCTCGTCCTCCGTGCTTGCTTTTTCTCAGAAAGAGCCGTGGTGTGCGATTTCGCCGGAAAACGCGTTTTCGGCCGAAAACGTGTACGTTTGCACTTCCCCGCCACAGGGAAGCTGCTAGCCGGGAATTCTCTGCCTGGTTCTACCCGCTGCCCGGAACGCTACGCAGGGCAATAGCGGTTCTCGTCCTCCATGCTTGCTTTTTCTCAGAAAGAGCCGTGGTGTGCGATTTCGCCGGAAAACGCGTTTTCGGCCGAAAACGTGTACGTTTTCACTTGCCCGCCACAGGGAAGCTGCTAGCCGGGAATTCTCTGCCTGGTTCTACCCGCTGCCCGGAACGCTACGCAGGGCAAAAGCGGTTCTCGTCCTCCGTGCTTGCTTTTTCTCAGAAAGAGCCGTGGTGTGCGTTTTCGCCGGGAAACGCGTTTTCGGCCGAAAACGTGTACGTTTGCACTTCCCCGCCACAGGGAAGCTGCTAGCCGGGAATTCTCTGCCTGGTTCTACCCGCTGCCCGGAACGCTACGCAGGGCAAAAGCGGTTCTCGTCCTCCGTGCTTGCTTTTTCTCAGAAAGAGCCGTGGTGTGCGATTTCGCCGGAAAACGCGTTTTCGGCCGAAAACGTGTACGTTTGCACTTCCCCGCCACAGGGAAGCTGCTAGCCGGGAATTCTCTGCCTGGTTCTACCCGCTGCCCGGAACGCTACGCAGGGCAAAAGCGGTTCTCGTCCTCCGTGCTTGCTTTTTCTCAGAAAGAGCCGTGGTGTGCGTTTTCGCCGGAAAACGCGTTTTCGGCCGAAAACGTGTACGTTTGCACTTCCCCGCCACAGGGAAGCTGCTAGCCGGGAATTCTCTGCCTGGTTCTACCCGCTGCCCGGAACACTACGCAGGGCAAAAGCGGTACTCGTCCTCCGTGCTTGCTTTTTCTCAGAAAGAGCCGTGGTGTGCGATTTCGCCGGAAAACGCGTTTTCGGCCGAAAACGTGTACGTTTGCACTTCCCCGCCACAGGGAAGCTGCTAGCCGGGAATTCTCTGCCTGGTTCTACCCGCTGCCCGGAACGCTACGCAGGGCAAAAGCGGTTCTCGTCCTCCGTGCTTGCTTTTTCTCAGAAAGAGCCGTGGTGTGCGTTTTCGCCGGAAAACGCGTTTTCGGCCGAAAACGTGTACGTTTGCACTTCCCCGCCACAGGGAAGCTGCTAGCCGGGAATTCTCTGCCTGGTTCTACCCGCTGCCCGGAACGCTACGCAGGGCAAAAGCGGTTCTCGTCCTCCGTGCTTGCTTTTTCTCAGAAAGAGCCGTGGTGTGCGTTTTCGCCGGAAAACGCGTTTTCGGCCGAAAACGTGTACGTTTGCACTTCCCCGCCACAGGGAAGCTGTTAGCCGGGAATTCTCTGCCTGGTTCTAGCCGCTGCCCGGAACGCTACGCAGGGCAAAAGCGGTTCTCGTCCTCCGTGCTTGCTTTTTCTCAGAAATAGCCGTGGTGTGCGTTTTCGCCGGAAAACGCGTTTTCGGCCGAAAACGTGTACGTTTGCACTTCCCCGCCACAGGGAAGCTGTTAGCCGGGAATTCTCTGCCTGGTTCTACCCGCTGCCCGGAACGCTACGCAGGGCAAAAGCGGTTCTCGTCCTCCGTGCTTGCTTTTTCTCAGAAAGAGACGTGGTGTGCGATTTCGCCGGAAAACGCGTTTTCGGCCGAAAACGTGTACGTTTGCACTTCCCCGCCACAGGGAAGCTGCTAGCCGGGAATTCTCTGCCTGGTTCTACCCGCTGCCCGGAACGCTACGCAGGGCAAAAGCGGTTCTCGTCCTCCGTGCTTGCTTTTTCTCAGAAAGAGCCGTGGTGTGCGATTTCGCCGGAAAACGCGTTTTCGGCCGAAAACGTGTACGTTTGCACTTCCCCGCCACAGGGAAGCTGCTAGCCGGGAATTCTCTGCCTGGTTCTACCCGCTGCCCGGAACGCTACGCAGGGCAAAAGCGGTTCTCGTCCTCCGTGCTTGCTTTTTCTCAGAAAGAGCCGTGGTGTGCGTTTTCGCCGGAAAACGCGTTTTCGGCCGAAAACGTGTACGTTTGCACTTCCCCGCCACAGGGAAGCTGCTAGCCGGGAATTCTCTGCCTGGTTCTACCCGCTGCCCGGAACGCTACGCAGGGCAAAAGCGGTTCTCGTCCTCCGTGCTTGCTTTTTCTCAGAAAGAGCCGTGGTGTGCGATTTCGCCGGAAAACGCGTTTTCGGCCGAAAACGTGTACGTTTGCACTTCCCCGCCACAGGGAAGCTGCTAGCCGGGAATTCTCTGCCTGGTTCTACCCGCTGCCCGGAACGCTACGCAGGGCAAAAGCGGTTCTCGTCCTCCGTGCTTGCTTTTTCTCAGAAAGAGCCGTGGTGTGCGATTTCGCCGGAAAACGCGTTTTCGGCCGAAAACGTGTACGTTTGCACTTCCCCGCCACAGGGAAGCTGCTAGCCGGCAATTCTCTGCCTGGTTCTACCCGCTGCCCGGAACGCTACGCAGGGCAAAAGCGGTACTCGTCCTCCGTGCTTGCTTTTTCTCAGAAAGAGCCGTGGTGTGCGATTTCGCCGGAAAACGCGTTTTCGGCCGAAAACGTGTACGTTTGCACTTCCCCGCCACAGGGAAGCTGCTAGCCGGGAATTCTCTGCGTGGTTCTAGCCGCTGCCCGGAACGCTACGCAGAGCAAAAGCGGTTCTCGTCCTCCGTGCTTGCTTTTTCTCAGAAAGAGCCGTGGAGTTCGATTTCGCCGGAAAACGCGTTTTCGGCCGAAAACGTGTACGTTTGCACTTGCCCGCCACAGGGAAGCTGCTAGCCGGGAATTCTCTGCCTGGTTCTACCCGCTGCCCGGAACGCTACGCAGGGCAAAAGCGGTTCTCGTCCTCCATGCTTGCTTTTTCTCAGAAAGAGCCGTGGTGTGCGATTTCGCCGGAAAACGCGTTTTCGGCCGAAAACGTGTACGTTTGCACTTCCCCGCCACAGGGAAGCTGCTAGCCGGGAATTCTCTGCCTGGTTCTACCCGCTGCCCGGAACGCTACGCAGGGCAAAAGCGGTTCTCGTCCTCCGTGCTTGCTTTTTCTCAGAAAGAGCCGTGGTGTGCGTTTTCGCCGGAAAAAGCGTTTTCGGCCGAAAACGTGTACGTTTGCACTTCCCCGCCACAGGGAAGCTGCTAGCCGGGATTCTCTGCCTGGTTCTACCCGCTGCCCGGAACGCTACGCAGGGCAAAAGCGGTTCTCGTCCTCCGTGCTTGCTTTTTCTCAGAAAGAGCCGTGGTGTGCGATTTCGCCGGAAAACGCGTTTTCGGCCGAAAACGTGTACGTTTGCACTTCCCCGCCACAGGGAAGCTGCTAGCCGGGAATTCTCTGCGTGGTTCTAGCCGCTGCCCGGAACGCTACGCAGAGCAAAAGCGGTTCTCGTCCTCCGTGCTTGCTTTTTCTCAGAAAGAGCCGTGGTGTGCGATTTCGCCGGAAAACGCGTTTTCGGCCGAAAACGTGTACGTTTGCACTTCCCCGCCACAGGGAAGCTGCTAGCCGGGAATTCTCTGCCTGGTTCTACCCGCTGCCCGGAACGCTACGCAGGGCAAAAGCGGTTCTCGTCGTCCGTGCTTGCTTTTTCTCAGAAAGAGCCGTGGTGTGCGATTTCGCCGGAAAACGCGTTTTCGGCCGAAAACGTGTACGTTTGCACTTCCCCGCCACAGGGAAGCTGCTAGCCGGGAATTCTCTGCCTGGTTCTACCCGCTGCCCGGAACGCTACGCAGGGCAAAAGCGGTTCTCGTCCTCCGTGCTTGCTTTTTCTCAGAAAGAGCCGTGGTGTGCGATTTCGCCGGAAAACGCGTTTTCGGCCGAAAACGTGTACGTTTGCACTTCCCCGCCACAGGGAAGATGCTAGCCGGGAATTCTCTGCCTGGTTCTACCCGCTGCCCGGAACGCTATGCAGGGCAAAAGCGGTTCTCGTCCTCCGTGCTTGCTTTTTCTCAGAAAGAGCCGTGGTGTGCGATTTCGCCGGAAAACGCGTTTTCGGCCGAAAACGTGTACGTTTGCACTTCCCCGCCACAGGGAAGCTGCTAGCCGGGAATTCTCTGCCTGGTTCTACCCGCTGCCCGGAACGCTACGCAGGGCAAAAGCGGTTCTCGTCCTCCGTGCTTGCTTTTTCTCAGAAAGAGCCGTGGTGTGCGTTTTCGCCGGAAAACGCGTTTTCGGCCGAAAACGTGTACGTTTGCACTTCCCCGCCACAGGGAAGCTGCTAGCCGGGAATTCTCTGCCTGGTTCTACCCGCTGCCCGGAACGCTACGCAGGGCAAAAGCGGTTCTCGTCCTCCGTGCTTGCTTTTTCTCAGAAAGAGCCGTGGTGTGCGATTTCGCCGGAAAACGCGTTTTCGGCCGAAAACGTGTACGTTTGCACTTCCCCGCCACAGGGAAGCTGCTAGCCGGGAATTCTCTGCCTGGTTCTACCCGCTGCCCGGAACGCTACGCAGGGCAAAAGCGGTTCTCGTCCTCCGTGCTTGCTTTTTCTCAGAAAGAGCCGTGGTGTGCGATTTCGCCGGAAAACGCGTTTTCGGCCGAAAACGTGTACGTTTGCACTTCCCCGCCACAGGGAAGCTGTTAGCCGGGAATTCTCTGCCTGGTTCTACCCGCTGCCCGGAACGCTACGCAGGGCAAAAGCGGTTCTCGTCCTCCGTGCTTGCTTTTTCTCAGAAAGAGACGTGGTGTGCGATTTCGCCGGAAAACGCTTTTTCGGCCGAAAACGTGTACGTTTGCACTTCCCCGCCACAGGGAAGCTGCTAGCCGGGAATTCTCTGCCTGGTTCTACCCGCTGCCCGGAACGCTACGCAGGACAAAAGCGGTTCTCGTCCTCCGTGCTTGCTTTTTCTCAGAAAGAGCCGTGGTGTGCGTTTTCGCCGGAAAACGCGTTTTCGGCCGAAAACGTGTACGTTTGCACTTCCTCACCACAGGGAAGCTGCTAGCCGGGATTCTCTGCCTGGTTCTACCCGCTGCCCGGAACGCTACGCAGGGCAAAAGCGGTTTTCGTCCTCCGTGCTTGCTTTTTCTCAGAAAGAGCCGTGGTGTGCGATTTCGCCGGAAAACGCGTTTTCGGCCGAAAACGTGTACGTTTGCACTTCCCCGCCACAGGGAAGCTGCTAGCCGGGAATTCTCTGCCTGGTTCTACCCGCTGCCCGGAACGCTACGCAGGGCAAAAGCGGTTCTCGTCCTCCGTGCTTGCTTTTTCTCAGAAAGAGCCGTGGTGTGCGATTTCGCCGGAAAACGCGTTTTCGGCCGAAAACGTGTACGTTTGCACTTCCCCGCCACAGGGAAGCTGCTAGCCGGGAATTCTCTGCGTGGTTCTAGCCGCTGCCCGGAACGCTACGCAGGGCAAAAGCGGTTCTCGTCCTCCGTGCTTGCTTTTTCTCAGAAAGAGCCGTGGTGTGCGTTTTCGCCGGAAAACGCGTTTTCGGCCGAAAACGTGTACGTTTGCACTTGCCCGCCACAGGGAAGCTGCTAGCCGGGAATTCTCTGCGTGGTTCTAGCCGCTGCCCGGAACGCTACGCAGAGCAAAAGCGGTTCTCGTCCTCCGTGCTTGCTTTTTCTCAGAAAGAGCCGTGGAGTTCGATTTCGCCGGAAAACGCGTTTTCGGCCGAAAACGTGTACGTTTGCACTTGCCCGCCACAGGGAAGCTGCTAGCCGGGAATTCTCTGCCTGGTTCTACCCGCTGCCCGGAACGCTACGCAGGGCAAAAGCGGTTCTCGTCCTCCGTGCTTGCTTTTTCTCAGAAAGAGCCGTGGTGTGCGTTTTCGCCGGAAAACGCGTTTTCGGCCGAAAACGTGTACGTTTGCACTTGCCCGCCACAGGGAAGCTGCTAGCCGGGAATTCTCTGCCTGGTTCTACCCGCTGCCCGGAACGCTACGCAGGGCAAAAGCGGTTCTCGTCCTCCGTGCTTGCTTTTTCTCAGAAAGAGCCGTGGTGTGCGATTTCGCCGGAAAACGCGTTTTCGGCCGAAAACGTGTACGTTTGCACTTCCCCGCCACAGGGAAGCTGCTAGCCGGGAATTCTCTGCCTGGTTCTACCCGCTGCCCGGAACGCTACGCAGGGCAAAAGCGGTTCTCGTCCTCCGTGCTTGCTTTTTCTCAGAAAGAGCCGTGGTGTGCGTTTTCGCCGGAAAAAGCGTTTTCGGCCGAAAACGTGTACGTTTGCACTTCCCCGCCACAGGGAAGCTGCTAGCCGGGATTCTCTGCCTGGTTCTACCCGCTGCCCGGAACGCTACGCAGGGCAAAAGCGGTTCTCGTCCTCCGTGCTTGCTTTTTCTCAGAAAGAGCCGTGGTGTGCGATTTCGCCGGAAAACGCGTTTTCGGCCGAAAACGTGTACGTTTGCACTTCCCCGCCACAGGGAAGCTGCTAGCCGGGAATTCTCTGCGTGGTTCTAGCCGCTGCCCGGAACGCTACGCAGAGCAAAAGCGGTTCTCGTCCTCCGTGCTTGCTTTTTCTCAGAAAGAGCCGTGGTGTGCGATTTCGCCGGAAAACGCGTTTTCGGCCGAAAACGTGTACGTTTGCACTTCCCCGCCACAGGGAAGCTGCTAGCCGGGAATTCTCTGCCTGGTTCTACCCGCTGCCCGGAACGCTACGCAGGGCAAAAGCGGTTCTCGTCGTCCGTGCTTGCTTTTTCTCAGAAAGAGCCGTGGTGTGCGATTTCGCCGGAAAACGCGTTTTCGGCCGAAAACGTGTACGTTTGCACTTCCCCGCCACAGGGAAGCTGCTAGCCGGGAATTCTCTGCCTGGTTCTACCCGCTGCCCGGAACGCTACGCAGGGCAAAAGCGGTTCTCGTCCTCCGTGCTTGCTTTTTCTCAGAAAGAGCCGTGGTGTGCGATTTCGCCGGAAAACGCGTTTTCGGCCGAAAACGTGTACGTTTGCACTTCCCCGCCACAGGGAAGATGCTAGCCGGGAATTCTCTGCCTGGTTCTACCCGCTGCCCGGAACGCTATGCAGGGCAAAAGCGGTTCTCGTCCTCCGTGCTTGCTTTTTCTCAGAAAGAGCCGTGGTGTGCGATTTCGCCGGAAAACGCGTTTTCGGCCGAAAACGTGTACGTTTGCACTTCCCCGCCACAGGGAAGCTGCTAGCCGGGAATTCTCTGCCTGGTTCTACCCGCTGCCCGGAACGCTACGCAGGGCAAAAGCGGTTCTCGTCCTCCGTGCTTGCTTTTTCTCAGAAAGAGCCGTGGTGTGCGTTTTCGCCGGAAAACGCGTTTTCGGCCGAAAACGTGTACGTTTGCACTTCCCCGCCACAGGGAAGCTGCTAGCCGGGAATTCTCTGCCTGGTTCTACCCGCTGCCCGGAACGCTACGCAGGGCAAAAGCGGTTCTCGTCCTCCGTGCTTGCTTTTTCTCAGAAAGAGCCGTGGTGTGCGATTTCGCCGGAAAACGCGTTTTCGGCCGAAAACGTGTACGTTTGCACTTCCCCGCCACAGGGAAGCTGCTAGCCGGGAATTCTCTGCCTGGTTCTACCCGTTGCCCGGAACGCTACGCAGGGCAAAAGCGGTTCTCGTCCTCCGTGCTTGCTTTTTCTCAGAAAGAGCCGTGGTGTGCGATTTCGCCGGAAAACGCGTTTTCGGCCGAAAACGTGTACGTTTGCACTTCCCCGCCACAGGGAAGCTGTTAGCCGGGAATTCTCTGCCTGGTTCTACCCGCTGCCCGGAACGCTACGCAGGGCAAAAGCGGTTCTCGTCCTCCGTGCTTGCTTTTTCTCAGAAAGAGACGTGGTGTGCGATTTCGCCGGAAAACGCTTTTTCGGCCGAAAACGTGTACGTTTGCACTTCCCCGCCACAGGGAAGCTGCTAGCCGGGAATTCTCTGCCTGGTTCTACCCGCTGCCCGGAACGCTACGCAGGGCAAAAGCGGTTCTCGTCCTCCGTGCTTGCTTTTTCTCAGAAAGAGCCGTGGTGTGCGTTTTCGCCGGAAAACGCGTTTTCGGCCGAAAACGTGTACGTTTGCACTTCCTCGCCACAGGGAAGCTGCTAGCCGGGATTCTCTGCCTGGTTCTACCCGCTGCCCGGAACGCTACGCAGGGCAAAAGCGGTTCTCGTCCTCCGTGCTTGCTTTTTCTCAGAAAGAGCCGTGGTGTGCGATTTCGCCGGAAAACGCGTTTTCGGCCGAAAACGTGTACGTTTGCACTTCCCCGCCACAGGGAAGCTGCTAGCCGGGAATTCTCTGCCTGGTTCTACCCGCTGCCCGGAACGCTACGCAGGGCAAAAGCGGTTCTCGTCCTCCGTGCTTGCTTTTTCTCAGAAAGAGCCGTGGTGTGCGATTTCGCCGGAAAACGCGTTTTCGGCCGAAAACGTGTACGTTTGCACTTCCCCGCCACAGGGAAGCTGCTAGCCGGGAATTCTCTGCGTGGTTCTAGCCGCTGCCCGGAACGCTACGCAGGGCAATAGCGGTTCTCGTCCTCCGTGCTTGCTTTTTCTCAGAAAGAGCCGTGGTGTGAGTTTTCGCCGGAAAACGCGTTTTCGGCCGAAAACGTGTACGTTTGCACTTGCCCGCCACAGGGAAGCTGCTAGCCGGGAATTCTCTGCCTGGTTCTACCCGCTGCCCGGAACGCTACGCAGGGCAAAAGCGGTTCTCGTCCTCCGTGCTTGCTTTTTCTCAGAAAGAGCCGTGGTGTGCGATTTCGCCGGAAAACGCGTTTTCGGCCGAAAACGTGTACGTTTGCACTTCCCCGCCACAGGGAAGCTGCTAGCCGGGAATTCTCTGCCTGGTTCTACCCGCTGCCCGGAACGCTACGCAGGGCAAAAGCGGTTCTCGTCCTCCGTGCTTGCTTTTTCTCAGAAAGAGCCGTGGTGTGCGATTTCGCCGGAAAACGCGTTTTCGGCCGAAAACGTGTACGTTTGCACTTCCCCGCCACAGGGAAGCTGCTAGCCGGGAATTCTCTGCCTGGTTCTACCCGCTGCCCGGAACGCTACGCAGGGCAAAAGCGGTTCTCGTCCTCCGTGCTTGCTTTTTCTCAGAAAGAGCCGTGGTGTGCGATTTCGCCGGAAAACGCGTTTTCGGCCGAAAACGTGTACGTTTGCACTTCCCCGCCACAGGGAAGCTGCTAGCCGGGAATTCTCTGCCTGGTTCTACCCGCTGCCCGGAACGCTACGCAGGGCAAAATCGGTTCTCGTCCTCCGTGCTTGCTTTTTATCAGAAAGAGACGTGGTGTGCGATTTCGCCGGAAAACGCGTTTTCGGCCGAAAACGTGTACGTTTGCACTTCCCCGCCACAGGGAAGCTGCTAGCCGGGAATTCTCTGCCTGGTTCTAGCCGCTGCCCGGAACGCTACGCAGGGCAAAAGCGGTTCTCGTCGTCCGTGCTTGCTTTTTCTCAGAAAGAGCCGTGGTGTGCGTTTTCGCCGGAAAACGCGTTTTCGGCCGAAAACGTGTACGTTTGCACTTCCCCGCCACAGGGAAGCTGCTAGCCGGGAATTCTCTGCCTGGTTCTACCCGCTGCCCGGAACGCTACGCAGGGCAAAAGCGGTTCTCGTCCTCCGTGCTTGCTTTTTCTCAGAAAGAGCCGTGGTGTGCGATTTCGCCGGAAAACGCGTTTTCGGCCGAAAACGTGTACGTTTGCACTTCCCCGCCACAGGGAAGCTGCTAGCCGGGAATTCTCTGCCTGGTTCTACCCGCTGCCCGGAACGCTATGCAGGGCAAAAGCGGTTCTCGTCCTCCGTGCTTGCTTTTTCTCAGAAAGAGCCGTGGTGTGCGATTTCGCCGGAAAACGCGTTTTCGGCCGAAAACGTGTACGTTTGCACTTCCCCGCCACAGGGAAGCTGCTAGCCGGGAATTCTCTGCCTGGTTCTACCCGCTGCCCGGAACGCTACGCAGGGCAAAAGCGGTTCTCGTCCTCCGTGCTTGCTTTTTCTCAGAAAGAGCCGTGGTGTGCGTTTTCGCCGGAAAACGCGTTTTCGGCCGAAAACGTGTACGTTTGCACTTCCCCGCCACAGGGAAGCTGCTAGCCGGGAATTCTCTGCCTGGTTCTACCCGCTGCCCGGAACGCTACGCAGGGCAAAAGCGGTTCTCGTCCTCCGTGCTTGCTTTTTCTCAGAAAGAGCCGTGGTGTGCGATTTCGCCGGAAAACGCGTTTTCGGCCGAAAACGTGTACGTTTGCACTTCCCCGCCACAGGGAAGCTGCTAGCCGGGAATTCTCTGCCTGGTTCTACCCGTTGCCCAGAACGCTACGCAGGGCAAAAGCGGTTCTCGTCCTCCGTGCTTGCTTTTTCTCAGAAAGAGCCGTGGTGTGCGATTTCGCCGGAAAACGCGTTTTCGGCCGAAAACGTGTACGTTTGCACTTCCCCGCCACAGGGAAGCTGCTAGCCGGGAATTCTCTGCCTGGTTCTACCCGCTGCCCGGAACGCTACGCAGGGCAAAAGCGGTTCTCGTCCTCCGTGCTTGCTTTTTCTCAGAAAGAGCCGTGGTGTGCGTTTTCGCCGGAAAACGCGTTTTCGGCCGAAAACGTGTACGTTTGCACTTCCCCGCCACAGGGAAGCTGCTAGCCGGGAATTCTCTGCCTGGTTCTACCCGCTGCCCGGAACGCTACGCAGGGCAAAAGCGGTTCTCGTCCTCCGTGCTTGCTTTTTCTCAGAAAGAGCCGTGGTGTGCGATTTCGCCGGAAAACGCGTTTTCGGCCGAAAACGTGTACGTTTGCACTTCCCCGCCACAGGGAAGCTGCTAGCCGGGAATTCTCTGCCTGGTTCTACCCGCTGCCCGGAACGCTACGCAGGGCAAAACCGGTTCTCGTCCTCCGTGCTTGCTTTTTCTCAGAAAGAGCCGTGGTGTGCGTTTTCGCCGGAAAACGCGTTTTCGGCCGAAAACGTGTACGTTTGCACTTCCTCGCCACAGGGAAGCTGCTAGCCGGGATTCTCTGCCTGGTTCTACCCGCTGCCCGGAACGCTACGCAGGGCAAAAGCGGTTCTCGTCCTCCGTGCTTGCTTTTTCTCAGAAAGAGCCGTGGTGTGCGATTTCGCCGGAAAACGCGTTTTCGGCCGAAAACGTGTACGTTTGCACTTCCCCGCCACAGGGAAGCTGCTAGCCGGGAATTCTCTGCGTGGTTCTAGCCGCTGCCCGGAACGCTACGCAGGGCAAAAGCGGTTCTCGTCCTCCGTGCTTGCTTTTTCTCAGAAAGAGCCGTGGTGTGCGTTTTCGCCGGAAAACGCGTTTTCGGCCGAAAACGTGTACGTTTGCACTTGCCCGCCACAGGGAAGCTGCTAGCCGGGAATTCTCTGCCTGGTTCTACCCGCTGCCCGGAACGCTACGCAGGGCAAAAGCGGTTCTCGTCCTCCGTGCTTGCTTTTTCTCAGAAAGAGACGTGGTGTGCGATTTCGCCGGAAAACGCGTTTTCGGCCGAAAACGTGTACGTTTGCACTTCCCCGCCACAGGGAAGCTGCTAGCCGGGAATTCTCTGCCTGGTTCTACCCGCTGCCCGGAACGCTACGCAGGGCAAAAGCGGTTCTCGTCCTCCGTGCTTGCTTTTTTCAGAAAGAGCCGTGGTGTGCGATTTCGCCGGAAAACGCGTTTTCGGCCGAAAACGTGTACGTTTGCACTTCCCCGCCACAGGGAAGCTGCTAGCCGGGAATTCTCTGCCTGGTTCTACCCGCTGCCCGGAACGCTACGCAGAGCAAAAGCGGTTCTCGTCCTCCGTGCTTGCTTTTTCTCAGAAAGAGCCGTGGTGTGCGTTTTCGCCGGAAAACGCGTTTTCGGCCGAAAACGTGTACGTTTGCACTTCCCCGCCACAGGGAAGCTGCTAGCCGGGAATTCTCTGCCTGGTTCTACCCGCTGCCCGGAACGCTACGCAGGGCAAAAGCGGTTCTCGTCCTCCGTGCTTGCTTTTTCTCAGAAAGAGCCGTGGTGTGCGTTTTCGCCGGAAAACGCGTTTTCGGCCGAAAACGTGTACGTTTGCACTTCCCCGCCACAGGGAAGCTGCTAGCCGGGAATTCTCTGCCTGGTTCTACCCGCTGCCCGGAACGCTACGCAGGGCAAAAGCGGTTCTCGTCCTCCGTGCTTGCTTTTTCTCAGAAAGAGCCGTGGTGTGCGATTTCGCCGGAAAACGCGTTTTCGGCCGAAAACGTGTACGTTTGCACTTCCCCGCCACAGGGAAGCTGCTAGCCGGGAATTCTCTGCCTGGTTCTACCCGCTGCCCGGAACGCTACGCAGGGCAAAATCGGTTCTCGTCCTCCGTGCTTGCTTTTTCTCAGAAAGAGACGTGGTGTGCGATTTCGCCGGAAAACGCGTTTTCGGCCGAAAACGTGTACGTTTGCACTTCCCCGCCACAGGGAAGCTGCTAGCCGGGAATTCTCTGCCTGGTTCTACCCGCTGCCCGGAACGCTACGCAGAGCAAAAGCGGTTCTCGTCCTCCGTGCTTGCTTTTTCTCAGAAAGAGCCGTGGTGTGCGTTTTCGTCGGAAAACGCGTTTTCGGCCGAAAACGTGTACGTTTGCACTTCCCCGCCACAGGGAAGCTGCTAGCCGGGAATTCTCTGCCTGGTTCTAGCCGCTGCCCGGAACGCTACGCAGAGCAAAAGCGGTACTCGTCCTCCGTGCTTGCTTTTTCTCAGAAAGAGCCGTGGTGTGCGATTTCGCCGGAAAACGCGTTTTCGGCCGAAAACGTGTACGTTTGCACTTCCCCGCCACAGGGAAGCTGCTAGCCGGGAATTCTCTGCCTGGTTCTACCCGCTGCCCGGAACGCTACGCAGGGCAAAAGCGGTTCTCGTCCTCCGTGCTTGCTTTTTCTCAGAAAGAGCCGTGGTGTGCGTTTTCGCCGGAAAATGCGTTTTCGGCCGAAAACGTGTACGTTTGCACTTCCCCGCCACAGGGAAGCTGCTAGCCGGGAATTCTCTGCCTGGTTCTAGCCGCTGCCCGGAACGCTACGCAGGGCAAAAGCGGTTCTCGTCCTCCGTGCTTGCTTTTTCTCAGAAAGAGCCGTGGTGTGCGATTTCGCCGGAAAACGCGTTTTCGGCCGAAAACGTGTACGTTTGCACTTCCCCGCCACAGGGAAGCTGCTAGCCGGGAATTCTCTGCCTGGTTCTACCCGCTGCCCGGAACGCTACGCAGGGCAAAAGCGGTTCTCGTCCTCCGTGCTTGCTTTTTCTCAGAAAGAGCCGTGGTGTGCGATTTCGCCGGAAAACGCGTTTTCGGCCGAAAACGTGTACGTTTGCACTTCCCCGCCACAGGGAAGCTGCTAGCCGGGAATTCTCTGCCTGGTTCTACCCGCTGCCCGGAACGCTATGCAGGGCAAAAGCGGTTCTCGTCCTCCGTGCTTGCTTTTTCTCAGAAAGAGCCGTGGTGTGCGATTTCGCCGGAAAACGCGTTTTCGGCCGAAAACGTGTACGTTTGCACTTCCCCGCCACAGGGAAGCTGCTAGCCGGGAATTCTCTGCCTGGTTCTACCCGCTGCCCGGAACGCTACGCAGGGCAAAAGCGGTTCTCGTCCTCCGTGCTTGCTTTTTCTCAGAAAGAGCCGTGGTGTGCGTTTTCGCCGGAAAACGCGTTTTCGGCCGAAAACGTGTACGTTTGCACTTCCCCGCCACAGGGAAGCTGCTAGCCGGGAATTCTCTGCCTGGTTCTACCCGCTGCCCGGAACGCTACGCAGGGCAAAAGCGGTTCTCGTCCTCCGTGCTTGCTTTTTCTCAGAAAGAGCCGTGGTGTGCGATTTCGCCGGAAAACGCGTTTTCGGCCGAAAACGTGTACGTTTGCACTTCCCCGCCACAGGGAAGCTGCTAGCCGGGAATTCTCTGCCTGGTTCACGCAGGGCAAAAGCGGTTCTCGTCCTCCGTGCTTGCTTTTTCTCAGAAAGAGCCGTGGTGTGCGATTTCGCTTTGCACCCCGCTGCTAGCCGGGAATTCTCTGCCTGGTTCTACCCGCTGCCCGGAACGCTACGATGGCAAAGCGGTTC
>NW_027437848.1:0-96000 GCF_965140245.1 Athene noctua
GCCGAACCCCGAGACAAGCCCATAGCCGAGCCCCGCGAAGACCCAAGCCGAGCCCCGAGTTGACCTGAGCCAAGTCCCGAGCCGAGCCCAGAGCTCAGCCTTGAGCCAAACCCCGAGCCGAGACCATAGCCGAGCTGAGCCAAGCACCGAGCCAAGCCCGAGTTGAGCTGAGCCAAGCCCAGAGCCGAGCCCAGAGCCAAGCCCAGAGCCAAGCCTAGTCTAGCCAAAGACTGATCCGAGCCACTGGCACAGACCAGAGCCGAGACCCGAGCCTACCCCCGAGCCCAGCCCAGAGCTGAGCTGAGACAAGCCCAGAGACGAGCCCTGAGCCAAGCCTGAAGCCGAGTAGAGGTGACCGCCGAGCCAAGCCGCAAGCCGAGCTCCGAGCCGAGCCGAGCCGATCCTAGCCCTGAGCCTGGCCCGGAGCCAAGCCGAGGCAAGCCCCGAGCTGAGCCCCGAGCCAAGGCCAGCCGAACCCGAGCCTTGACCAGAGCCCAATCCCGAGACAAGCCAAGTGGTGAGCCAATCCCCGAGCCCAGTCCCCAGCCAAGCAAGTCGAACCCAGAGCTGAGACCCGAGCCCGGCCCCGTACTGATCCCCAAGCCCCGCCCCAAACTCATCCTGGAGCTCAGCTCAGAGCCGAGCCGAACCCAGAGCCTAGACCCGAGCCGAGCCCCGAGCCGAGACGCGAGTCGAGCCCAAAGCCCAGCCCCGGGTCGAGCCGAGCCCAGCCCCGAATCAAGGTCCAAGTTGACCTGAGCCAAGCTGTGAGACCAGCCCCAAGACGATCCCCGAGCCGAGCCCCAAGCGGAGGCCAGCCGAACACGAGCACAGACCAGAGCCTAGGCCCGAGACGAGATGAGCCCTGAGCCAAGTCGAGCCGGGCCCAGGGCCGAGCCAAGCCGAGCCCCGAGCTCAGACCCGAGCTGATCCCCGACACAAGCCCCGAGCTGAGCCGCAACACAAGTCCCAAGCTGAGCTCTGAGCCGAGCCCCGAGATGAGGCCAGCTGACCCCGAACCTAGACCAGAGCCCTGCCCCGAGCTGAGCTGAGAACCGAGCCAAGCCCCGAGTTGAGCTGAGCCGAGTCCAGAGCCCAGCCCCTAGCCGAGCTGAGCCTAACCCCGAGTCCAACCTCGAGCGGACCGCCAAGCCGAGCCTCGAGCTGAGCCCCTAGCTGAGCCAAGCCGATCCCAGAGCCAAGCCCCTAGCCCAGCCCAGAGCCGAGACGAGCGAAGCCCAGAGTTGAGACGAGAGACTATCCCCGAGCCCAGCCCCGAGCTGATCTCAGAGCCCAGCCCCGAGCCAAGCCAAGCCGAGCAGAGCCCAGAGCCGAAACATGAGCCTAGCTTAGCCCAGTCAAGCCCAGCCCCGAGCCCAACCTTGAGCCTAGCCGAGAGGAGCCCTAGCCGAGACCCGAACCTAGCTGAGCCTAGCCCTGAGCCGATCACGGAGCCGAGCCTCGAGTCGAGCCAAGTCTAGCCCCAAGCCGAGCCAAGAGCCCAGCCCCGAGACGAGCCGAGTCCAGAACCAAGCCCCGAGCCTAGCCTCGAGCCGATACCCGAGCCGAGCCTCGAGCCGAGCCAAGCCTCGAGCCAAGCCAAGCCCAGAGCCGAGCCCCGAGCCGAGCCTGGAGCTGAGACTAGAGCCGAGCAGAGCTGAGCACCGAGCCGAGCCCCGAGCCAAGCCGAGCCGAGCCTAGCCCTGAGCTGATCCCTGAGCCCAGCACTGAGCCAAGCCAAGTTGAGCCCATAGCCGAACCCCAAGCCGAGCCTCGAGCCGATCCCCGAGCTCAGCCCAAAGCCAAGCCCTGAGCCAAGCCCCGAGCCGAGCCCAGAGCCGAGCCTCAAGCACCCAGCAGAGCCCAGAGCACAGCTTCTAGTCGAGCCCAGCCCTAATCTGAGCCCCGAGCCCAGCCCTGAACCGAGCCGATCCGAACTCAGAGGCAATCCCAGGGCCGAACTGAGCCAATTCCAGACCCGAAACCTGAGCTGAGCAGAAAAGAGCCCCGAACCGAGCCGAGCTCCGAGCGGACTGGAGTTGAAACCCAAGCCGAAACCTGAGCCGAACACTTAATCGAGCCAAGCCCAGAGCCGATATGAGCTGAACCCCAAGCCAAGACGAGCTGAGCCCTGAGCTAAAACCCAAGCCCAAACTCAAGCCGTGACACGAGCTGAGACCCGAGCTGAAACTCGAGCCCAGACTCAAGCCGAGCCGAGCCCCGACCTGAGCTGAGCCAAACATGGAGCCGAGCACCGAGCCGAACATAGCCCAGACCCAAACCCTTAAACGAGCCGAAACCCGAGCCCAGCCTCCAACAGAACCGAGCCGAAACTCGCGCTGACCCCGAGCTGAGCTGAACCGAACCCTGCCCCAAGCTGAGCCCCGAGCCCAGCTCAGAGCCAAGCCTCGACCACTGAGCAGAGCCCAGAGTGCAGCTTCTAGCCGAGCCATGAGCCCAGCCACGAGCCGAGCCAAGCAGAGCAACTAGCCAAGCCCCAAGCCCAGCCCAGAGCGGAGCCAAAACATGAGCCGAGGCCCGAGTCGAGCCCACCCAAATCCCGAGACGAGACGAGATGAAACCCGATCCCACACTCGAGCCAAGCCACAAGCCTGGCCCCGAGGCAAGCCGATCCCCGAGCTGAGCCCAGAGCCAAGCCGAAACCTGAGCCGAGCCTCAAGTCGAGCTATGACACGAGCCCAGCCCAGCCCCGAGCCCAGCTCTGAGCCAAGCCGAGCTGAACCCTGAGCCGAGATGAGCCGAGCAGAGCCGAGCCCTGAAACGAAACCCAAGCCCAGACTCGAGCCAAGCAATGAGCCGAGCTGAGCCCCGAGCCGAGTGCAGCTGAAACTTGACCCGACCCAGAGCCGAACCTAGCTGAATCCTGAGGAGAGACAAGCCGAGCCAAGCCCAGCCCAGAGCCCAGCCCAGAGCCGAGCCTCGAGCACTGAGCAGAGCCTGGAGCGCAGCTTCTAGATGAGCCTGAGCCCAGCTGTTGGAGAACGGCTTGCAGAGAGCAAGGCCATGGGTCTCTGCAGAAG
This sequence comes from Athene noctua, assembly GCF_965140245.1. Lineage (NCBI taxonomy): Eukaryota > Metazoa > Chordata > Aves > Strigiformes > Strigidae > Athene > Athene noctua. Next base: position 3,042 of record NW_027437848.1, read on the forward strand.
CTGATTGCAGTCATCTGAGGTAAACAAAGGAAAAAACCCAGGGTACAGTTATGCCAAATAACAGACTGTTATGTTAACAAAGAGAGAAACTGAGGTACACAATGGCCTTGATGGTAAAACAACCTTGGGAAAGGAGGCAGGCCAGAAGAGGGAAGATGTTGTGACGTATCTGAAATGCCACAAGGGGCTGGGATATTATAATGTGGCCTTTTACATGTATCCAATAGATTTGTGAGTAGTATGCATGATTATTGTAGAGTGCTTATATAAGGTGTGATTTCTTTCAATAAAGTTGAAGCTTGCTCTATCATTCACATTGAATCGGCTGCTTGCTTCCTCCGCCCGTCGCAAGTGGCGCACTGAACAGGGTTACCCGAACCCTGCTTTTCCACCAGACAGAATCCGGGAAGCGATGGAACGGATTTTCGGAGCAGGAAGGCGAGAAGGTCACTGCCTGGTGCAGGAGATGTGTGCCGTCTCCTGAAGCGCCGGGATTTGTAAGGCTGACATTGGAGCAGCGGATCCACAATATTGCTTCAGGAGATACTGCGGACCGAGAGGGCTAATGAGGAATAGGCCGAAGTGGTATATCCAGGAAAGGCCATAATGAAGGCTGAATTTGGGGAAACCTAGGAAAAGCCAGCACTGGTTGTTAGCTACTGAAGGGATACTGCTGAAGGTCGTCAAGCTACGATACAGGAAAAGGAATCAAAACAAGTCTGCCGGGGCAGGACAATGGAACAAGAGGTAGCCCTCAAGATTTTTGCTTTTTAGAAAAGCGGGGAGTAAGTCCGATAAAAAACTTAGCCGCACTGATTGGTCTGGGCAAGGCTAAGGGACACTTTAAAGAGACAAATTTATTGTTTGAAGAAGCAGTATGGTGTGATAATCTTTTAGACTCTGATGCTGTAAATCCTGAAAAAGAATCTGAACTGTCTGGTCTGTATCCTCCCTTAATTGGGGATGATCTGTAGATAAAAGTGAGGCGAAAAAACCGTAAAAGTGAGGCGAAAAAAATTTGGTGCAAGGGAATATGGACACGGCAAGAAAAATTCTTACTCCTGTAAGCTATGAGCCGAGTCATCAGCCACGTTGGGAAGAACGGCATTTTTCTGTTATTAAAGATTTAAGCATTAATAAGAACGGGCTGCAAAAACTCAGACTACACCAGCTGTACTGGAGGCGATGGCTCAGGGATATCGATTGGCCCCATAAAAATTGGCTAACACTTTTAAGAAAAAACGGCATTCACGCTGGCACAGTACTCTATCTGAAAAACTGAGCGTGTGGATCTCCGTGCTCAGCGTTCGGAGCTGGCGGCGGCGGCCCGGGGCCTCCCTGACCCCCCCGCCGCAGAGCAGCTGCCTGCGGCTGAGCCCGGCACTGCGCGCTCGCCCCCCCCCCCCCCGCCAAAAGCGGCAGGGGTATGCGGCACAAGCTTTATATGTTCTTAATGGAATCTTCGTATTTGTAATATTTGTCACTTTATGTTGTGAGTGATAAGTGTCAGGAGCTCCTTTGTGTGTGTGTGTGATTGTGTGTGTGTGTGTGTCTGTGTGTGTGTGTGTGTGAGACGCGGCCCACTGCAGCCGCGGAGTTCTCCGCCCAGGGAAGCGGCCGACCAGGAACTGCAGGGTCCTAATGCCCGCCCGCTGGGGCATCGGTGCTGCAGTTTGTTTAGGCTCAGTGTTCTCAGTGTTACAGGTGAAATACCTCCTCTAGCAGGGGGCAGTCATTCTGTGTTGATTGTTGTTTTGAATTTAGGTGCGTGCTCTGCGGGGAGAGTGCACCTCTGTACCATCTGCCTAATGAAAATACTGTTAAAAAATCATCGGCAACCTTACAGGGGTTGTTTGTTTTACCAGGGGTCATAGATGCTGATTATGAAGAGAAAAATCAAAATTATGGTCTGTACCCCTATGTTCAGTAACAAAAAAAAAGTAAAAAAATGTTCAGCTTGTTAAAGAAGCTGCAATTACTCAGGATTTGGATCAGCAGGTACCCCTTAAATATTTTTGGACTAAAACAGTAACACAAGGTTAACTTCTGGTAAAATGTACTCTCGTTAAAGCTAAAAAATCTGTCGAGCTGACAGACATTTTAGATACTGCTGCAGATGTGACCATAATATCTGTGAGCAGATTGGCTGTTAGCTCTGGTACCTCAAATGCTTTTCAGGGTTGGTGTCATGCTTTAACAATTTAAAGCAAGGATCTCATTCATGTAAGGGGCCCAGAAAGCTGGGTAGCAAATATTCATCCATTTATATTGGAAAACCCCTATTGCATTTTGGGGTCATAACTGTATAACTCAATGAAGAACTCAAATTGGATCAAATTTGTCTTAATCACCACTGTAGCACAACCCACCCTGAAACCCACCCTGACACTAACCTTGTGAACTGAATCACCTGTGTGTATTGTCCTGCAACAACTTAAAACTGTTATTAAGACTTTAAAAGATTTACAGACACTGTTAGGAACCATAAATTGCTTACAGCCATTGTGGGCCTAACTCATGATCATCTGCATAGCATTTTTGATATTTTGTGAAAAGATCCTTCACTGACATCACCCAAAGTACTTACAGAAAAAGCAAAACAAGATCTTCACCATATAGCTAATAAGCATCGCAAGTACACTGCATTCCCCCACAGGACAAACCATCGTAGAAAGAGCGCACCAGACCTTGAAAGTGCTTTTGCAAAAACAAAAGGGGGGAGAGAGCTTGGCTCCAGGTCAACCATTTGCTCTGCTGTAAAACGCATGCATTTTTTCCACCAGAATGCCAGAGCAACACAAAACCAGTTTTCTTTATCAAGGCATCCAGCTAAAAACATCACTGCAACTTGCCCTGAATACCAGAAAGACTCCATCTCTTCAAACCTTTTAAACATCTCCCCTGTGTTACAGGTGTCACCAATATTGTGTCATTTTTCATCACAGATACCAGATCAACAGAAGTCCAGAGCAAAGCTCAAGTGTTAACAAAAACCTAGAAAGGGGTAACTGGGAAGGACCATTTCCTTTAATAACCTGGGGAAGAGGTTATGCTGGTGTCTGCACAGGTCTCATCTCCAATGGTCACCGACAAGGTGTGTGCAACCACACCTGAGGGTGAGAGGCAGCCAGCACTCAGGATCCAGCTGTGGGTGCTGTGGGTGCCCCTGTGCCAACAGTTTGCGATCTCTTTGACTGATCTTTTAAGCAGAATGTCTGAGTAATGTTTGCTACTGCAACAGGACAAACTACACTACAGTTGCCAATTCTGTTAAGAGAAAATGCTAACAGTAATTGTAACTCCTTTATGAAATATATAGGCTTACTAGTCACTTGTGCAAAATGTAGTTTAGATAAAATATAGTTATTAATAAGGATAAGATGCTGTAAGAATGTGTGTATTCCACTTCCTTTGTTTAGTAATATTAAGAATTAAGAGCTCAAGTGTTTAACCTTATTTAGAAACTCCCTTGGTTTTCCCCCTGGAGTACTGGCCAGGCTCTGGGTGGAACCCAACAGGAGGATGAAATCAGATGTTTCCGCTCAAAGAAAGCTGCCAGTTATTTTGGCCTGTTGCTTTAAAGGCTGGACCTGCTTGCAGCGACTTTGGATGCCTCACCTACGGATGGACGCATCACGTAGGGTTTCCAGTTTGTGAGGAAGGGCACTCTAAATTCTCGCTGCATCCAGGGTTCCCTAGCAGTTGCGGATCTGAATGTTAGTACCGTATTTTCCTTACTGTTTATTTTTGTACTATTTAGTCATATCCCTTAAATATGGATAGTGAAATTAGTCTACTATTTTTAATTAGAACTATTCTAAGTATGCTGTGTTTTGAAGTTTGTCTAACCCTTAATTGATACAGCTCTCAAACAAGTCTTGCAGGTGCCGCAGCAAAACAAAGAAAAAGGAGGGCTGGAAGGCATCGGCCTCACACAGCTTCTAACAAACAGCTAAGCTTTAATGAAGAACAGGCCTCGTAAGATAGATAAGAAACTGCAGAGTTGTGCCAAGGTGGCAGGGAAAGATCAATCAGGACAGCAGGCATTTTGCCTGGGCTTAGCAACTGCTGCCGACCCATCCCAGACCTGTTTGGTATGCCATTTGTACTGGTCATTATGGTTGGTATAATCAGACAATCTGGCTGAGATGGCAAGATGTGACTCCTTCAGCAGTACCGGTGAACAGCACTAGGTTTTGTAGTGATGTTTATACAATAAATTTACATCTTGAAGAAGGAAGAGGGTTTAATAATGATTTGACTAAAAGGTTACCAATTATTAGATGGTTAAAAAATTTTTGTTTTTACATGGAATAACAGTTTAAATTGTCATTGTAATCCTTTTAATGGTGTTAACCTGTGTGTGGAAGTGTTTTATGAGAATGATGGACTGAACAATAAAAGGGGTCTGGATCACTCAAAAACAAAAAGGGGGATTTGTGGAATGCCTGGGAAACAACGGACATGTTATGAGTGATCCAGACTGAGTGGCATCACTGTAATCAGGCTGTAGCTGTTGGGAAGAACACCGGCAAGGCCGAGAGGATGAGAAACTGCGTGAGTAGCAAAGAAATAAGGATGCTGGACTGTGGGAAATAAGATGTTTGCCTAACAGAAGAACTACGTGTGAACACCATAACGGGACCAACCATAGAGGGCGTGAAGGCTTGTGGACAGTAGTATAGAACCAATCCTAGTTTGTTTGCTTTCATGTGATTGCTCTTCGATAGTATGTGGGATGCTTTGTACTTGATAAGGTACCTTCGACAGTTTAAGGTGCGCTGTATTACAGAGTCGAGCTGCCATACACTTTCTTTTGCTTGCCCAGGGGCATGGATGTAAAGATTTTGATGGGATGTGTTGTTTTAATCTATCCGACCACAGTCAATTAATTCAAAACCAATTACAATGGATGAAGCAACGTTTACAAAAAACACAAGTGGTTGTCAATCCTTGAGACAAATGGTTACAATCTGTGTTTGGTCTGTCCCTATGGCTACAAGGTCTGTTACAAGAAGGATTGCGGTGATTAGGAATAGTACTATTGATTGTAGTAATTATTAAAATAGCATATATTTGTATAATGACAAATATTAGTAAATTTATGCTTGTGCAGCCTGCACAAAAAGAAGAAGGGGGAATTGTTGGAGAACGGCTTGCAGAGAGCAAGGCCATGGGTCTCTGCAGAAGCTGATTGCAGCCACCTGAGGTAAACAAAGGAAAAAACCCAGGGTACAGTTATGCCAAACAACAGACTGTTATGTTAACAGAGAGAGAAACTGAGGTACACAATGGCCTTGATGGTAAAAACAACCTTGGGAAAGGAGGCAGGCCAGAAGAGGGAAGATGTTGTGACATGTCTGAGATGCCACAGGGGGCTGGGATATTATAATGTAGCCTTTTACATGTATCCAATAGATTTGTGAGTAGTATGCATGATTATTGTAGAGTGCTTATATAAGGGGTGATTTCTTTCAATAAAGTTGAAGCTTGCTCTATCATTCACATTGAATCGGCTGCTTGCTTCCTCCGCCCGTCGCACCCAGCCCCGAGTCGAGCCAGCCGAGCCGAACCTTATTTAGCATTTCTTGCAGTGTAGGTTGGTATCGTACATATAAAATACCTTATTTAGCCTTTCCTGCAGTGTAGGTTGGTATCTTACATAGATAACGCCTTATTTAGCCTTTCGTGCTCTGTAGGTTGGTATTGTACTTTTATAAAACCTCATTTAGGCTTCCGTGCAATGTAGGTTTGTATTGCAAGTATAAATTCCTTATTTAACATTTTGCATGGAATAGATTTGTATCATACGTTTATAGTGCCTTATTTAGCTTTTCGTGCAGTGCAGGTTGGTATCATACATTTATAATGCCTTACTTGGTCTTCTGTTCAGTGTAGGTTTGTATTGTAATTTTATAATGCCTTACTTAGCCTTTTGTGCAGTGCAGGTTGGTATTGTACGTATAAAATGCCTTATTTAGACTTTTGAACAATGTAGGATGGTATCGTATGTATAAAATGCCTTATTTAGCCTTCCGTGCAGTGTAGCTTTTCATCGTGAGTATAAAATGCTTTCTTTAGTCTTTTGTGCTGTGTAGGTTCGTATCGTGTTTATAATATGCATTATTTATTCTTTCGTGCAGTATATGTTGGTATCGTACGTATAAAATGCATTATTTAGCCTTTCATGCGGTGTAGATTGGTATTGTGTGTATAAAATGCCTTATTTATCTTTTTGTGTGGCATAGGTTGTTATCGTATGTTTATAATGCCTTATTTAGCCTTTTGTGCGGTGAAGGTTGGTATCTTGAGTATAAAATTACTTATTTGGTCTTTTGTGCGTTGTAGGTTGATATCGTACATATAAAATGCCTTGTTTAGCATTTTCTGTGGTGTAGGTTTTTATCGTGCATATAAAATGCCTTATTTAGCCTTTCGTGATGTGTAGGTTCATATCTTGCATATAAAATGCCTTCTTTAGGCTTTTGTGCGGTGTAGGTGGTTTCTTGCGTATGAAATGCCTTTTTTAGACTTTCGTGTGCTGTAGGTTGGTATCGTACATATAAAATGCCTTATTTACCCTTCCATGCAATGTAGGTTGTTATCGTACGTTTATAATGCATTATTTAGCCTTTCGTGCTGTGTAGGTTGGTATCTTGTGTAAAAAATGCCTTATTTAGCCTTTTCTGCATTGTAGGTTGCTATCATACGTATAAAATGCCGTATTTATACTTTCATGCAGTGTAGGTTGGTATCGTACCTATAAAATGCCTTATTTAGCCTTTCATGCTGTGTAGGTTGTTTTCTTATATTATGCCTTATTTAACTTTTTGTGTGGTGTAGGTAGGTATCGTGCGTATAAAATGCCTTATTTAGACTTTCCTGCATTGTAGGTTGGTATCTTGCTTATATAATGCCTTATTTAAACGTTCAAACTTTGTAGATTGGTATTGTACGTTTATAAAACCTTATTTAGCCTTTCGTGGGGTGTAGATTAGTATTGTAAATTTATAGTGCCTTATTTAGATTTTTGTGCGGTGTATTTGGGTATCGTACATATGAAATGCCTTTTTTAGCCTTTCGTGCGCTGTAGGTTGATATCTTGCATATATAATGCCTTATATAGTGTTTTGTGTGGTTTAGGTTGGTATCGTGCGTATAAAATGCCTTATTTAGTCTTTCGTGTGGCGTAGGTTGTATCGTACGTATAAAATGCCTTAGTCTTTCGTGCTGTGTAGGTTGGTATCGTTTGTATAAAATGCCTTATTTAGCCTTTCGTGCGTCGTAGGTTTATAATTTACGTATGTAATGCCTTTTTTAGCTTTACGTGCGGTGTAGGCTGATATCTTGCATATAAAATGCCTTATTTAATCTTTCGTGCAGTGTAGGTTGTTATCGTGTGTATATAAGCCTTATTTAGCCTTTCGTGTGGTGTAGGCTGATATCTTGCATATAAAATGCCTTATTTATTCTCTCGTGCAGTGTAGGTTGTTATCGTGTGTATATAAGCCTTATTTAGCCTTTCGTGCGGTGTAGGTTGATATCTTGCATATAAAATGCCTTATTTAGCCTTTCATGCTGTGTAGGTTGGTATCTTGTGTATAAAAGTGACTATTTAGCCTTTCATGCTGTGTAAGTTGGTATTGTGGGTATAAAATGCGTTATTTAGCCTTTTGTGTTGCGTAGGTTGTTGTCGTACATTTATAATGCCTTATTTAGCCTCTCATGCTGTGTAGTTTGGTGTCTTGCGTATAACATTACTTATGTGGTCTTTCGTGCAGTGACGGTTGATATCGTACGTATAAAATGCCTTATTTAGCCTTTCGTAAGTTGTAGTTTGGTATCTGTCCTGGTTCAACTAGGATGGGGTTAAGTTTCCCCAGCAGAGAGGGGGAAGGGATCTCCAGCCGGGTTATTCATACCATGCTGACGTCAGGTCCAGGGGGCAGAAACCTTTTTTACTTTGTCTTTGGCTTTTTGGTGGAGGGGAGCTGTTCCGTCACCATTTTGCGGTACTTCTCTGTATATCTTTTGTCTTGTTTACTGTTAATGCTGTTTATTGTTGTTATAATTGCTACTGTTGTTGTTCAGATTGTTTATCACACTGTTGTATTAAATTTCTTCTTATTTTAGCCCGGGGTTTGTGCCTCACTTCCAGCCCGACTGGCTGCGGGTGGGGTAGGGGCAACAGCAACGTGCTCTCCGGTCCCGGCAGGGTTTAAACCGCCACAGTATCGTACATCTAAAATGCCTTATTTAGCCTTACGTGTGGTGTAGGCTGGTATCTTGCGTATAAAATGCCTTATTTATCTTTTTGTGTGGCGTAGGTTGTTATCGTATGTTTATAATGCCTTATTTAGCCTTTTGTGCTGTGTAGGTACTGGTATCTTGCGTATAAAATTACTTATTTAGTCTTTTGTGCAGCGTAGGTTGATATCGTACCTATAAAATGCCTTATTTAATGTTTCATGAGGTGTAGGTTGGTATTCTGCATATTAAATGCATTATTTAGCCTTTCGTGCCGTGTAAGTTTATATTGTACGTATAAAATGCCTTATTTAGCCTTTCAAGTGGTGTAGATTGGTATTGTGCATATAAAATGCCTTATTTAGCCTTTTGTGTGGTGTAGGTTGCTATATTGGGTATGAAATGCCTTATTTAGGCTTTCCAGCAGAGTAGGTTGCTAACATGCGTATGAAATGCCTTATCTAGCTTTTCGTGCAGTTTAGTTTGATATCTTGCCTTTAAAATGCCTTATTTAGCATTTCGTGAGGTGTAGGTTGGTATCATATGTATAAAATGTCTTATTTAGCCTTTCACCCAGTGTAGATTGTTATCTTGCATATAAAATGCCTTATTTAGCCTTTTGTGCTGTGTAGGTTGGTATCTTGCATATAAAATTATCTATTTATCCTTTCGTGCAGTGGAGGTTGGTATCGTACGTATAAAATGCCTTGTTTAGCCTTGTTGTGCTGTGTTAAGGATGGTATCTTGGGTATAAAATCCCTTATTCAGGCTTTTGTTGGTGTAGGTTTGTTTCTTGCGTATTTAATGCCTTAGACTTTCGTGTGTTGTAGGTTGGTATCATATGTATAAAATGCCTTATTAAGCCTTTCCTGTTGTGTAGGTTGGTATCTTGTGTATAAAATGAATATTTAGCATTTTGTGCGTTGTAGGTTGGTACTGTATGTATAAAATGCCTTACTTAGCCTTTCGTGCAGTGTAGGTTGGTATCCTACGTAAAAATGCCTTATTTAACCTTTCATGCAGTGTAGGTTGGTATCGTGTATAAAATGCCTTATTTACCCTTTCTTGCAACGTAGGTTGGTATCGTACGTATAAAATGCCTTTTTTAGGCTTTCGTGTGGTGTAGGTTGATATCTTGCTTATAAAATGCTTAATTTAGCCTTTTGTGCATTGTAGTTTGATATTGTACATTTATAATGCCTTATTTAGCCTTTTGTGTGGTGTAGGTTGGTTTCTGAAATGCTGGGGTTTCAACCCCAAGCCCCAAATCAAGGTTGACACATGGGTGACTCCCACAGCCCTTCCCAAACGGGGGGTGAGTTTCCCTTTAGGCTTCCCCCCAGGGTGGAGCCGGCCTGGCAGACAGAGCCGTTGGGTAAAGGAGCCCCGGGTGTCTGCATTGAGTGACCAAAGGTCAGGTGTCCCACTGAGGGATAACAGCTGGGACCAGTTACTGGAATGGGGGGTGTCTGTCTGTGAGGTGTATGCACTATGCAGAGTTTCCTGTTGGGGAGGCACTTTCTGACTCTCTGGAACTGGACTCCAATTAGGTCTGGTTTTTGTAAACATGGGCTGTATAGAGGTTCAGTTTGTGGCTTCCTTGGTCTTACATGTTTGGTTTGTTGACTCGGTTGTCTCCCGTCCCTTCTATGGGAGACTGCATTTCACCATTTATTCCACCCATTGTTGGTTGTGTGGTGTCATTGTTGGGGTCAGTGAGATTGATGTCGATTGTGTATAATCTGACTTGTTTGTACCCCCAGCACTCACCCATGTACTGACCCTTTTGTGTCAAATACAATTTGATGATTGGTTCATCTTTATGCTGGCTGTGTCCTTTGTGCTAGGCCTGATAATTGACAAAACAATAGTGGGAGGGAATTCTTAGTGAAATTAAATTGGCTTTTTAAATATGTAGATGTGGCAGATTGTGACACTGGCAGACTCTTGTTTTTATGAATATGCCAACTTTTGGAATCTGGCTCCTTGCTGGATGGAGGAAGTGGGAGTGGGGAAGGTAAGGACCTGATCCAGAGAGGAGTGAGGAGGTTAAAAGGGTAGGGCTGACTAGAGGGTGGGCTTTGTTCTGTTAGAAATGGGGAGGATGATGAAGTGCTGCTGAGGGAGGAAGGGTTGAAGGTAAGAAGACGGACTGAGTATGGGTTGGGGTGGAGTTCACTGCAGGTCATGTGAAAAAGGAAGCCATAAAGCGTTGGGAAGGAAAGAAGTTTAAAGGAAATTTGGGGCTAGTGGAGCTCTGAAAGTGAAGAGGGTGGAAAGTAGGTCAGTGGAAGGAGCTGGAAAGATGGGAGAGAGATTTTTCTTTGTAAATCAGGCAGGAGTTAAGGGAGAAGCTGGGAGCTAAACAGGTCAAGAGCTGACAGAACTGATTGCCAAGAAAAATTTGTAACCTTTCTGTTACCTCAGATATTGAGATCCAGGGCTTAGTCTTATTTTCTATGGATATTGGCTCTAAGGGACAGTGTGCAGAGGACAATAAGGCAGCGTGTAAAATCTGCATTGCTGGCAACAACCTGTCAGGCATTTCAGCTGAAAGAGGGACCTAATGCAGTTTTTCTACTGTAAATGCCACAGTGTGGATGGTAGTGTTGAGTCTGTTTGCATTTTCATTAGTCAGTTTAACAGAGTTTTTCCTTTGGATGAAAACAAGAAGTTGTCATTTTTGTCTTTACTCTTTAAGAACAGAAATGCCATGGAAAGCAATTTGATCTTTTTATCAAAGCTATACCTGTTCTTTTGAAACACTTTACCTTCTCTGAGCCTGTAAAAGGGGAAAGAAAAAAAAAAGGAAAGGAGTATTTCTGCATCTAGATTCATAGAGATTGATGCCTATAACTTCTATTCATGTGAGCTCTGATCAAATGTAAATGACAAAGTATCCTTAGCACTGACATCTTCCCGAATTTGATAATTCAAGTCTTTATACAAAATCCATTTGCTCCCTTCTGATGTGACAATTATGTGCTCTTCTTGCAGTAGACGACAATACTTCTTTTTCTGTATCTTTTTCTCCTTTCACCTGGTATTTACCAGGGGCAACTATTTTCACAGCTGTTGTTCAGACATCGCTTTTGTGTTCCTTATTTTGCAAGTATATAATATGGGAAATATTTTTTACTTTGTGTTTAAGGCTTGTGTGATAAATTGTTTTCTTAAATGATTTGGCATTTTTCACATTAAAAGGAATTTATGAACAGTTTCAGAACAAGACTACGGCTGTATTAAGTAGATTTAGATGAAGGGGGGGGGGGGGGGGGGGAGGGGAAGCAGTCAGTAGAAACCACAGACTCTTCTATGGACAGAATTGTATTCGGGAGAGCATATACCTGCAGATAGAAAGGTAAGCTTCTGAAGTGAATTCTGTGTGTCTACTGTGTTGGTATTTCTGAGGGAATTATTAAAAGATGTGGTGTCACCCATTTATTCATACTGTACTTTCACTGTTTAACCCTGTGCTTCAGGGGTTCTGCTGGTCAGCAAATTCTGTGGTCAAAAATAACCAAGGCACAGGTGGGTCAGTTAACCCTGGCTTGGGTCCCTGTAGTCATGACACCACGCTGCAGTGTGATGCGGGTGCGGGGGAGTTGTTGGTTGAGGGTGGCAAGCAGAGAAAATGTCTTTTTTGAAGTGGCTGATACCTTAAAGTGCATGTCAAGCTACAGCCTTGTGCTGGGGCTCAGACTGGCTGCTGCTGGGATGGGATGTCAGGTTGGGCCTCACAGTGGTGTAAAGATTTCTGAGGTGCTATTTAATATGCCTTGTTCACACCTACACTGATAAACTGATCACCAGAGATACATTTTCAGGACTTTTTTCCCCCCCTATGTCAGACAGAAGGTAACTTTTGGGAGATTTTTGCTTTCCCCATACCTTGGCATGTTGTTCTTTGTATTGCCCATTCCTGTGCCAGAGGAAGGTGCCTGCAATCAGTAAAGGTTGTGCAGAACAAAACATCAATTAAAGAAATGAAGAGAGAGTCATGGCTGGGCTTCAGCTGCTGCTAGCTCCCAGGCACACGTTAAGGATACGTGTTGTGTGTAACACAGTGTCTACTGAATGGAAATTAGTTCTCAGCTACAAAGTCACTTGTTTTTACACTGAATCCCTTCTAAATTTGAATCCTTTCTATTGGAAGAAGAGGTTAAAAAAAGGAGGATTATATTCTATGATTTGATCAAGTGGGAAAATGTTTATGTCTTAAACAAGAATCATCATTGATAAGTGAGAAGTGCCTCGATTTCAGAGACAAGCTGCCAGGCTGCTCCTACTGCCTGTCAAGTTTCTAAGAGCAGAAGGGAAGCAGAAGTAAAGTTAATGCCTCAGGACAGTACGGTTTAGTAACAGGATATGATCAGAGCTGATATATTTACGTGAAATGGAGTGTTCCTGAGGTCTTGTGAATGTATATACTCATAAACATGCATATACTTTATTTTGGTATTTCTAAAGCAAGAAAATAATGAAAAAATAAAATGTCCTCCCTACTTTTCTGTGTCCAGATGCAAAATCAGGAGTGAAACAACCCATTGAGAAGTGAGTAGGAACCTACAAAGCTTATTTGTGCAAACGAAATCCTCACAGCAGACAGACTTAGGGTGGGTGTTGGTGGATGTCAGGTTCTTCATTGCCTGAATTAGGCACTGGTAAGACAAGACATGGAATTCTCAGCATGTTGGTGTCTTTGTGATGTTTTTATTTCAAAGAGGTACAGATACATGAATAAAAATCTTGGGCTTAAGGGAAAGGAATAGTCAGCCATTCAGCCATGGTTCATGAGTGGCAGCAGGATTTGTTTTAATAACTTGAGTTGTGGAACTGGATGCCAAACTATTCTGAACTCGGTGCTTCAATGGAGTCACCTGTCTGCAGGAAGGACCTAGAGGTGGAAGAGAACAGAACTGAAGCAGGGATGCTGTGCTTACTAACAGAAGAAAGGAAGGCACCATTAATGCATAGTTTTTCTCCTGGAGAGCATTCACCTTACATACAGTCTGCATAACAAAGGCATTTGGGACATTATTAAATGCTCTGAAGTGATACACTGATTTTCTGAGGCGCATTTATTGATGCACTGTAGGGGGACTGTAAGGTCTATTAACTGGAGAAGTTCAAAGATACTGTTGTTCAATATTTATTTAAAAAAATATTTCCATGCAGCAGGGTGTCTGATAAATGTTTTAGGATCTTCTGTTGTCCCTGTGATGCACACTTCAGTTTGTTTAACGAATCTCTGCTCTCTGGACCTGACACACGAAGCTGCCAAAAACTAAATTGTTCCTCAGCCTGGGTGGTGGTGGTGTGAGGAAAGAAAAGCCAATGTTCCTATGGGGGAGTAAAACTTTGTCATGATCAGCTGCTTCAATCATTATTGCATGTTTTAAGAGATGGTGAACAAACTCAGGACTTGTTATTCTGTCTCTGTGTTTTCATGGCAAACAGTATTTCTTTACCAAAACCAGAACCAACATTGCAGGTTCTGTCAAGGGCTTTGTTCAAGCTTAGAGTTGTTTGGCAAATAACAAAGGAAATTTCTGGGTTTATTCATTCTACATCTTTCAGAGGTCGAAAGATGCACCTTCAGGCAATGTTTTTGTTACAGATGTATTGCAAGTTGTTTTCACCTTCAGGGTGAGCAGAAGGGATTAGCGGATCCCAATGTGAATTAGAATTTCATTTCAGACCTGAGTTCCATTTGATGTGCTGTTGCTACCTGCTGGGTTTGCACGCTGGTGTTACAAAAGCCACGTGCTAATAGGCACATGTAGGGAATGGTTATACTTCAGAGTTCAAACAATAGGTAATGCAGGGAAGACTGACATCATAATAGTTTTGACTCTTATGGGCGGCTTCACAGTAAAGATGAGCTTGAATAGGACTGTGTATGTAACGATATTCCTGAGTAGAAATTAGAAGAACATACATCTATGAATAGAAGAAAAACACCCCAAACTGTTACTGCCTGAGATCCCTTCTATTTTAACATTTTTTTTCTTAGACAGACTGTTGGAAACTATTTTTACTAACAGTATTTCTAGACCAAAACCAGACTATTTTGTTCTTTGCTGTATTTGTGTTTCCTAAGGTAAGAGGTGATGCTGTGTCCAAGCAGAAGGCAAGTGCCAATGCATGTGGTGTGGTTTGTCTTTGAGAGTCTGGCTCACTATTAAAGCATTCGACCCAGTTTTGTTGATCTGTTCTCTGGGATGGCAAATCATGTGTGATGTGGATCCGGCCCAATTTTTGAGTGTACCACATGGTTTCCTCTTTCAGCGGATAACGTTTGTTCCCTTGACTCTGTCCTGTTGGATCGGCTGGATTCTCAAGTATCTGCAGGGTGTGTTGGTACCTGTTAGATAAATGAGACAGGTTTTTAACTTCATCTGATCTGACCCAGTTGATACAGCTTGAGGTTCACCTTGAGATTCTGTACACAGTAGTTCCTGTTTTATTAAATGGGAATTGGTTTCATGTAGCTGTTAATGCTCTGCCCCATTTTACAGAGGTCTTTTTCCTCTACATACTGACTGGTGCTGCCAGGGATAATAGAGGTGAGCCAGTATTATTTTTATGCTGCCCTGCTTGGGATCTGTGTTTTCTCTGGAAATGTTTTTTTTATTTGCTAGGAGATTTTGCATCCTACAGTTGTCTTAGTTTTGTTGCTAAATGTTTTCAAAAAGTTAACAAAACTCCTGGCTAAAAGTATATCAGAGGGCATCACAAACAGTTGCAGCAAGCTGGTGAAAATAATTCATTTCAGGTTTTCACTTGATTTGCTGGCCTTAGAGGTCTTGTGGTAGAAGGATGGATTTGGGTGAGGAGATGGAAGACAACTATATGAAAGAGCAGCTGTCATCCAGCACTAGGGTGTTATTCATCATTAGCAGACATAGTAGAAGCAGTGTACCGGTTAACTACCAGCACAAATACTGTAAACTGTGGAACAAAACACCAGCTTCCAGCAGTTTTTTCTGGACAATGTTCCTCCCTTTAGTCTGTGATCCTTGAAGTCAGGAGGCCAGGACCCAAAAGTGCATTTGAATTCAGCAATCTAAAACATGTGATGTTGTTGCACACTGACATCCTGCTCATCCCAGCCTCACCCCTCTCAGCCCAGCACAAGCAGCTGCAGTCTGTTATTTATCAGACACAGCAATATTTCATTGCAGACTTGCAAGAAGAAACTATGACTGACTTCTACAACTGTTACTCTGAAATTCATAGATTAGCATTTTTAATAATACTTCAGACTGCATGTCGAGGAGCTTCAGTTGTTCATGTTATCTGAAATAAGGTTCTGTAACCTTGGAAAAAATACACCCTCCTTTTTTTCTTTTCCTTAGGGCATCATAGTATACAGAGCATATAAGTTTTTGTCTTAAGACTGTATTTTTTATTAGAACAGAAATAATGTATTGAGGAACTTCTAATAAAATTAACTGAAGTTTTGCATGAGGAAAGACGGGGTGTAAAGGACTAGATATAGGCAAGGACCATACCATTACTCTTAAGGATATTCAAATATAAGTTGCATTGTCAAATACTGGAAAACACCTACAGTTTAGAGTGCTCATTTTATGCTCCACTTAACCCTCTTTCTCAGTATGGCTTTTTATTTTAAGACCAGAAAAGAAATAGTCCAAATTTAGTCAAAGGCTTCGTTGTAATGAGTTTATCTTTTTTTCCAAGTTCTTACATGAATTGAAGTGATAATGGTGCCCTCTTATTGTATGATCCTGGAATTGAAGCCCTGAGAAATGAGTGAAAGAGCACACTCGATTTTTGTGGTCTGTAAATAGACCTTCACTGTCATCAACTTAGAAATGTCAGTCACTAAGCAAGGAGATTCATTTTGCCTGAAAAAGTAAAAAAATGCATTCAAACCAGTACTTCAAGCCACTTTTATCTCAGCATACTCTAGGAGAAAGGAGTCAGGAAAAAGCAAAAATTAGCATTGCTCTCAAAAATGCCTGCAGTAGTACAAGAATTCTCTTCTCTCATTTTTGCAAAAAGACTGACAAGAGCTTGTTACGGTAAATGCTCCTACTGCTGGAAAAAAAGTCTGATGTGAAAAATGCTTGTTGTGCCATTGGCCCCTCACAGAAGGTTGGAAAAGGGTGCAATAGGAATGTGATTCCTGCAACTGAAGCAGGTATTAAAATATTTTTTTAAGAGAGGATTAATTTTATCTCAATTTAGCCAGTAAGCTGGAAGTACAGGTGGAGGTAAAAAGAGAGTATGGCAATAACAGATAAAGAGATAACAGCTTCATATTTAGCGAGCAGGTATTACTCTTCTATTACCTGCTCCCCTTTGTTGATTTGATGAATTGGGTAATTTGGTTTGTGCTGCCTTTGAGATTTATTTCTAAATACATGTGTGTGATACAGCACTCTATCATGTATGTCCTGTTCACTGCTTCCAGGGTGAAATGTCTTTAGGCTTGGTACATGACATTTCACCCATTGCATTCTCAAGGGAGACAAACGATTTTATGTCCTGTCACGTCAACAACTCATAAACAGGACCTTTAGGAATAAGAGGCTCCTTCCTTCTCTCCTTCCTTGCAAACATATAGGCATTGTGTAAGAAGGGAAGAAGGTGCATTGTAATTACAAATAAAGGTGTTAAAAAAAGGAAAAAAAATAAGAGCACACTGCATAGTTGGCTGCTCCAGTAATACTGATACCATTGCATACAGTTACAGTTCACCGAGCACATAATGCAGACTTTTAGCTCCTTAACACATACATTATAAATAGGAAGCTAACAAGAAAGTTATAGCCTTGTTATTACATTATTCCATTCCTTTTTGGAAAATTCTGAAATCACTGTGCTCTTAAGTTCTTTTTTTTAAAAAAAAAAAATCTTAAAATTTGCATTTTTCTCACTTGAAACTCTCCATCGTGGTCATTAATGGAACGCTGTCAGTCATGCTGACATTTATTTTCCATTTCTGATTTCTGTGTCCAGGACTGATGGAGAGCTGCATTTATCTGTTTAGCTTGCAGAGTCCTTATAGTCTCAGCATTGCCTTTGTATCTGTATAGAGCTTGTGGCATGCTTGGAATGCTGCACGGATTTTGAAATACTTGTGCTAATTTCATCTAGATCTCTGGGTAGTACAGGTTTGTTTACCATAATAGAAAGAAAATCGTTCATAATGACGTTAGTTACTCTCTCTGTACATGTGGTGTCACAGAGCATGAATGTTATTTCCGAGTTACTATGGTGAAGGCAGAGTAATCAAACCTGGACAGATGTTTTGAGTTCACATTTCTTGGAGGACTTTGATTTGCTGTGCCTGGGGCTGCAGTTGGTGACCAGATGAGGAGCTGTTAGCTCAAGCTCTCCCTTAACCTCTCCATAGGCTTGCTGCATGAGTAGAGCTAAGTGGTTTAAATGCTGCCTTTTTTTCCTTATCTTGAAAAAAACCCCACAGTCATCTTGCTGGCTGTGAAGATGCTGATGTAACGAGGGATTATCTCCCTAGGATCATAAGGTGATAACAAGATATTCTACTGGATGGTTTTTACTCTCTCTTAATCTGTCCTTTTCAGTTTAGTGACTCGATGTCTGCAGGAGCTAAAGCCTGTACAAGCTTTGCTGTATTTGCTGCTGTAGTGAACAGAACCAGCTGAGTGTACATGCAGGACAAGGGAAAGAGAAACAAAGATTTATGCTTGTAATTCTGAGGTAGCTAATTCATATTATATTCTTCAGTTTATTATGGATCCAGTCCTACAGATTTTGGGTGGTTTTGAAATATATCTGGAAATATATTTTAAAATGTTAATTCAACAAGTAAAGTTACTATTACATTGTTCAGAATTCATTTTCCATTCATTAAAAATGTCATGGCTAATTTATAGGTATCTGTTTGTTTTATGAGGCTATTGACATTTCAGCCCAGTGGTATTTGTCAAGAGGAAAGTTGTTTTGTTTTTTTTTTCCGTTAGCATTACAAGCAACAAACAGAAATCTCTTTTTTTTTATTTTGGTAAAACTTTATTTCAATATTTTATTAATATTCTCATGGGTGAAGGAGATACTTATGTGATTTAAGAAAAATCTTAACTTCCTTAATGTGGGAAGATAAATGTCTTTGTATATCTTTGCTGTTGCGTTTAAAATACAAACAGCTCTCTACCCAGCCAGTCCTGTTCTAGTTTTTACTGCACTGCAAACCTTCATTAACCTGACTGGCTTTAGTGTGTTGATTTTACTAGAGGTTTGTGGTGTACTGACTGGCCAAGCACTTCCAATCTGAGGTTGAAAACGAAAGCTCCGACTCCAGTTACCCTGCAGGCCTGGCTGGGCTGTCACAGTGAACGCTGCGCTGCCTATCTGGAACAGACAATCCCGTGGATGCAGAATAAGTTTGATAAAGCAGAGCTGTGAGAAATTTAGCAAGGTACCGGGAACATTAACTAATAATCTCATTTCTCTGGCAATTGAAGGCATTCATGCTGGTGTCAGAGGTACAGTTTGTGAGTGCACTAGTTTTTTTGTTTTAGAATTATCTGCGATCAGGTTTTGTGTTTCTTGTTCTCTGTATAAATACAGTATTAAAATTCACCATTAATCCTGCAGGTGCTCTGTTGAAGCACATGACAGTCACCTTAGAGTATACAACAATTTGCATGTAAAAAATCTCAGCATGAGCCTGAATGTTCTGTTTTGGTGAGAAAACCAAGGCCTTTGCTGGACAGTGTCTCCAGAGAAGCTGTGTGAGGGAGGCATCTGAAACCTCTTTCTTTTTATCCCTCGGGTGGGGTTTGACAGCGAGGCTTGCTGGGACATCAGGGACCAGAATGCTCAGTGCAGACATTGGGGACATTCAATCGAAGTTGTTTAAAGTGTTATCATATGAAATTTTTCTTTTTTCGAATCAGTTTTGCTTTTCTGGAAACCTTGGAGTGTTATTTCAGCTCCATATCACACACAAGTAGGGAAGCAGCTGTGCATGGCAGGGGACCAAAGTCCTATGGTTTTATTAATATAACTAAAAAAACAAACACCCCCCCCACTCCCACTTTTGGACTGTTCAGTAGCCTGTGTGAAAAATGCTGGGTTTAGGTTTAATTGATTCTGTCTGATCATAGTGGCAGAGTGATTTTCTCCAGAATACTGGATCAAACTTTTTTCCCATGTGAATTGAGATCAGTAGTGGTGCTGTTGCAAGCAGTACTTCAGTGGCCAGTGCATGTGGTGAGATTGGCTTTTTTCCCTTTGCAATACTCGATTTCATTTGTTTATCTTTAGATAATTTGACCTATGGTCATGAAATAATGGTATCCAAATCGATCTAAAAGGCAGAGAGGCAGAACTGAGCATGGGAATTTCTCACTGAAGTGTATAGATCCACAGTGGTTACTTTTCTTGCTTTTCATGTATTTATAAAAAGAAAGTGAAGAGAATGTTAAAAAAAAAAGAAAAGGAAAACCCCCTTGAATTTCTCCATCGAGGATGGAGATTAATCTGCTGTTAATTCTGTGTATTCACTGAGAAGTGCAGGACCCGTTATAACTTGCATTTTTATGTGGTTTTACCTGCTGTTGCGTGCTCTTACACTGTTTTTATCAATCTGGTTGCCCATACTAACAAATTTCAGGTGTGTGAGTGTCTGTGCAAGAGCTGCAACAGGCAGTGATTTAAGATTTTACTTAATGCTTTAATACCACCCTTGATCAAGTTCCTGAAACTCTGTGTCACCAGGAGAGAAATCTTCCGTGGCTGGGCTCTGCTCTCACCTGACAGATCAGCTGCAGAACTGAGATGAGAAACCCAGGTTTGGGGTTGCAGCATTGAGAAGATGTTATACTGTGAGGTAGCTGCTTTTTCACTCACCAGTAGAATAATAAAACAACTTTTATAGATTGAGATACCCATGCAGAGCTCCGCATAGCCTACTGCAGGTAAATAAAGTGCTACAAATATATTGCTGCTTCAGGTGCAAATCCTGAACTAGTGTTTTTAGAACACACTTTTTTATTAAACTTTGTCTAGCAGGAGAAAAAAACCACAGTGCTGGTGGGCAGCGTGAGCCCTTGGAGGCTGTTTGTTCTGTCTTCCTGCCCTTGCTTATATTTGGGAGAAGAGTGTCTAAATATGAAAAGCCAGGCCCAGTCCTGTGCTGAGAGCAGCAGGGGAAGAGAGCAGTGGCAGTGAGTTCCGCTGCTGGCACATCTTCCCACCCCCTGGTATCTGTATTCCCACACATTAGTATCTGTATGTCCAGGAGCTGCTGAACCGAAAACATTATTTTGGATCTATCTTGGTCTGAATACCC
The DNA here is from genome assembly GCF_965140245.1 of Athene noctua. Taxonomy (NCBI): domain Eukaryota; kingdom Metazoa; phylum Chordata; class Aves; order Strigiformes; family Strigidae; genus Athene; species Athene noctua. Next base: position 23,599 of record NW_027437848.1, read on the forward strand.
GTATCCTGATGTACAGAGTGTAGGGTATGGCAGTGCTTTAATGTGGGCTTCAAAGGTGCATAACTTGGAATAGCTGTTACTGGAAAACTCTTTGTGTTTGGGAGAGATACTCCCTAATTCTGCGACGCAGAAACATGGACTGTAGGGAGAGGCGCTTGGAAGATCTCGCGATGTATGGGAAGAACAGGGAACTAAAGATCTCGTGATGTGCAGAAAGGCGTATATAAAGCAATTGCGCAGTTAACTGAGCAAATAGCAACCACCATATTGGTGTTTGTGCTTTTGTTTTTTAACCTCCTGCAAGGGTTAGCTGTGGTCTGAGCGCCACATTTCTGTGGATTGGCAGGTAGAAAAAGACAGCCAATACCTTACCACAACAAATGGTGACTCTGGTGTACGGATGGTGGTGGTCGGTGGTAGACGGCAGGAGGTGACGGAGCTCCACGCAGGACGGGAGACTCCACGGCGCGCCATGGAGGCCGCAATCAAGGTATTTAAAATATGGGGAAGACAGCATAAGACTTCTATGAAGTCGAGCGCTTTAAGAGCTATGCTACAAAGATTATTAAAGCTCGGCATTTTAGCCAAGCCGATGGATTGCATGAAGTCAGAGCTCTGGCCTCTAATAAAAGCTGATTTAATAGAGCAGGCAAAATTGGGAAATCCAGAGCACTTGGTGACTTGGGATAAGGCAAATGCATTGATGAAAGCCACCCAAGCCGAACAACATGCATCTAAGGATGCACACAGGGGACTGCAACGCTTCTCAGAGAAAATTGCACAGAGGACCTTGCAGATATTTCCTCTAAGGATGTCCGGGTTTAGCTAAGATAGAGTCAAGGGTTTTTTTGGTTTGTTTGGTTTTGGTTTTTTTTAGCATAGAGAGAGGGGGAAGGGATCTCCAGCCGGGTTATTCATACCATGCTGACGTCAGGTCCCGGGGCGGAGCCTTTTTACTTTCACTTCTGGTTTTGGAGGTTGCGACACACGCGGCGGGCTTGCTCCTTGATCATCTACCGGTATTTCTCTGTATATCTTTTATCTTGTTCAGTGTTATTGCTGTTCATTGTTATTATCACTGCTACTGTTGTTGTTCAGATTGTTCTATCACTCTGTTGTATTAAATTCCTTGTTACTTTAGCCCGGGTCTGTGCCTAACTTCCAGCCCGACTGGCCACGGGTGGGGGAGGGGCAACAGCAACGTGCTCTCCGGTCCCGGCAGGAGCTAAACCTGCACACAGGAGGAAGCTATCAAGCTAGGGGCGGCGTGGCCCATAGAAGGCAAACCCCCTGACAAGAACAAAGCAGGGAGCGGAAATAGCACTAGCCCTTCTGGTCCACCCTCACACACACACACACACCCCGTATACACTCGGGGAACATTACAAAAAGCAGAAGCCACAACACAACCGGCTGACTTTGAGGATGAATGGCGAAATCAAATGCAACAATGGAAAGAAGAAATGCAGGCAGTTCAAAAACAGCAGGAGAGTGAAAAGGGGCAGCCCCAGCCGGATCCCCTGCTCAACTGGCTTCCAGGTGCACCCCTTCCTTTGGAGGAGATGGCACCCTGTGTCTTGGCAGGAATTTTTGACCCTTGCTGTACAAAAGAATCGAGCAACCAGTTTGCTCATTGGCGAGATCAAAAAACTCAGGCGGAGTCAGATGATGAATCAGACGGCAGCGGTCCGAAATCCAATCAAATGGAAAAGGGAGGAGCGATGCCACAAAGGGAGGAGAAGAAACCAGAGGAGGAGATGATGGAATTGCTAGTGGAACTGGCAGCAGCGGTGCAAACACTGGCAGCCTCCACCCAACAGAACACATGCCTGATTGTGGGCAGGGCTACTTCTTGTTTACAAAAACATCCTACTGATTGGCAGCTCATAGCTAAAGAGTGTGTAATGTCAGGCGTGAAGCTTGAACCTACAACCATACTTGCTTACCCAGTTAGGTTGATCCCAGGAATGGGGGCCAGGCTCCTCCAATACCCCACAGGCAACCCCCACAAATCAGAGACAGTTTTTCCTATACTCCCCAAGTCACAATCAGATATGCCCGCAATTGTCCACAGGAGGTCCCTCCGAGCCAAGAACCGTGGCTCTTGTTTTAGATTGTAGTGACAAGTCCATGGTCACCGTTTGGATGAGCCAGCCTCGCCCAGGAAGAACAGAAGAAATAGTGCTGCAGGCCATGATTGATTCAGGAGCTGATATAACAGTAGTGCGCGAAAAATTGTGGCCAGGGCAGTGGCAAACTACATTTGGGGGATTTGTGGCAGGTGTCAGAGGAGAAGAAACAGTGTACAAAGCAATTACCAACACAACATTTAAAATCCAAGACCAGGAAAAGGGGGTCTTGATTGCAATACTCAAGCCTATAGTATTAGCAAATCTCCAGAGAGTTTTGTTGGGCTGCGACTGCATGCAACAAAAGAAAATTGGCATTACAAATTTAGATTAGAGGCCACTGCCGAGCACATACCACCCTTAAAACTTACATGGTTAACTTCTTCACTGCTGTGGGTCGAGCAGTGGTCACTGAACTCAGTAAAACTAAGTGCACTTCAACTATTAGTGGAAAGAGAAGTACAGGCAGGTCATTTGGAACCCTCTACAAGCCCTTGGAATACTCCTGTGATAGTTATCTAAAAGAAAGATAAGTCTAAGTGGCGCTTACTTCATGACCTCAGGGCTGTAAATCAACAGATGCAGGCAGTGGTTGTCCTGCAACCTGGATTGCCCTGGGGTTCCACCGTACCGAAAGATAGGTCCATTGTGATTATTGATATCAAAGATTGTTTTTTCAGCATCACTTTACATCCTGCCGACAAAGATTTGCCTTTACCGTGCCTTCTGTGAACCTCGCTCAACCAGCTCAGCGTTGGCAATGGACTGTATTACCTCAAGGTATGAAAAACTCACCTGTCATTTGTCAGCTGTATGTGGCCAAAGCCATCGTGCTCTTGAGAGAAGGTAAGACTGACCATCACGTGGTACACTATAAGGATGACATATTATTAGCAGCACCTACAGAACAGCAAGTGGAACACCTGTTCCAGCATGCCAGAGCCTTGCCGAGGCAAAAATCCAGCGAGGTACGTGATTACAATATCTGGGCATGACTTTAGCTGGGAACCATATAAGTCCACAACCAATAGCTCTTTCTCCACACATTGCCACTCTTCATGATGTTCAGAAATTAGTAGGAGCCTTGCAGTGGCTCTGCAGCTTTATCTGTATTCCTTTGTGACTTACGCAACCCTTTTATGAATTGCTGCAAGAAGAACACTTGTGGGAACCAAAGAAACTCACAAAGGAGTGTCAGGACAATTCAACACTAATACAAGCTATTTTACAGCAACAGAGACCTTTGCAGCAATGGGATCCAAAACAGTCAATCACAGGAGGGTGCTTTATTTCTGACCATGGCACAATAGGCATCCTATTTCAAGGCACAGACAGCAAGCCTGCACCTTTAGCCTGGGCTTACCAAAATACCAACAAGGCCGCCTTTGTTACCATAGTCGCTTATAGGGTGCCTATGTAATATGACCCTTCAACACTTTGGAAAGGAACCTGACACAGTACTCATCCCCTGGAAGCAGCAAGTGTGGGACGACATGGTTAAGCGTTTGGAAGACTTATGTACCATCTTTGACTTTCCAGGCTCCATAGTAACCGGAAAGGGTCTACAATGGGTTTCACACTTGAAAACACTTTAAGCTACAACTCACACTACCTCTAGTCATGCACCCTCTTACTGGCACAACTACCTTTACAGATGCCTCATCACAATCCCAAACAGCTGCAGTCGTATGGAAAGCTGAAGGATGCTGGAAAAAGAAATTGTGGACTCAGACTGACAAATCAGTACAATGGTTGGAAGCCAAAGCGGTCCAGACAGCACTCCAGCAGGAAACAGAGAATCCAATTAATATTGTTACAGACTCTCTATATGTTTATAAACTTGTACACAAAATGACAACAGTAGGATTTGTACAGACAGAAGTGTCAACTTTACTTTATGATGCTCTACAACAACGTGTAGGACAGGCCTTTCTTACACATGTGAACAGTCACCAGTCCCTACCTGGTCCAATCATAGAAGGCAATCATCACGCTGACCAGGCGGCATGGGGTATATGGTCACTAGATGCTGCAAAGCATTTACATGCCTTTCTACACCTCGGAGCAAAAGCCTTAGCGAAAACATGTTGTTTTTTGCTTGTGACAGAGAAATATATAGTGGCACTTTGTCCCTACTGTCACAAGGGCCCACTGTGGGAAGCAGGTGTCAATTCAAGGGGTTTCTCTTCCGATCAGATATGGCAAACTGACATAACAGAATGTGACCTACTAAAACTAAAGAAATACCTCATAGTAACCATTGACATCTTATTAGCCACAATGGCTCGCAAACAAACAGCCAGACACATTATTGTTCATTGGGAGGGTGTCATCGCCTTATTAGGGAAGCCACAAGAAATCAAGACAGATAACGGCCCTTGTTTCATCGCTAAACGTACTAAAGAATGATGTGCATTATGGGACATCAAATTAGTACACGGCCTGCCCTACAACAGTCAAGGACAAGCAATAGTGGAACGTGCGCATCGCACCCTAAAAGCCAAACTACAACAGCTTGGGGAGGGGGAAGGTCATAAGGGGACAATAGCCACAGACCGACAGCAGACTCTTTTGTCCCACGCCCTTTATGCTTTAAATCATTTTGTTAGAGGCGATGAGTCCACACCTCCCCTGTGGAAACACTTTATGCTAACCCAGGCGACAAAAAACTATTCTTTAGTTCAGGTCAAGGAACCGGGAGCGATGGCATGGGAATTGGGCTGGTCGCTGAGAGTGTTTGGGCGTGGGTACGCAGCAGTGGAAAAGGATGGTTTAATTAAATGGATACCTGCACGATGTGTAAAACCTGAAACAACCACTTCTTCTTAAAAGTTTTTGTAGATTTTCTGTGGCCTTTGGCTACTTGGATCTTTCACTAAACGAACCATCTCACCCAGACCTAACGTATGGGTAACTATAGCAAATGAGACGGGAAAAGAACCCTTTTGTCTATCTATGGCAACGCCATCTGATCCGTTCCAAACATGTCTATTAAGAGTTCCATACTTTAATCCATAAGAGTTTATTGAACTGGTATCAAAAGATAGTTGGGCAAAGATGACCTTTTCACAGGTCAACACCACTACCCAAAATATTAATTCTGGCGGCAACCCCACAACCATTTGGCAAGGTCAAATTAGTGGATGGTGGAGGGATGTGGTACAAATAGAACCATTTTCTTTTAATAACCTGGGGAAGAGGTTATGCTTGTATGTTCACAGGTCACAGTCCCTGGTGATTACTGGCAAGGTGTGTGCCACCACACCTGAGGGTGAGAGGCAGCCAGCACTCAGGATCCAGCTGTGGGTCCCCCTGTACCAGCTGTTTGCAATCTCTTCAACTGATCATTTAAGCAGAATGTCTGGGTAATGTTTTCTACTGCAACAGAACAAACTACACTACAGTTGCCTTAATGAAATATTTAGGCTTACTAGTCACTAGTGAAAGATGTAGTTTAGATGGAATGTAGTTATTAATAAGGATGAAATGCTGTAAGAATGTGTGTATTCAACTTTCTTTGTTTAGCAATATTAAGAATTAAGAACTCAAATGTTTAACCTTATTAGAAACTCCCTTGGTTTTCCCCCTGGAGTACTGGCCAGGCTCTGGGTGGAACCCAACAGGAGAATGGAATCAGATGTTTTCGCTCAAAGAAAGTTGCCAGTTATTTTGGCCTGTTGATTTAGAGGCCGGACCTGCTTGCAGCGACGTTGGATGCCTCACCTACGGACGGACACATCGCGTAGGGTTTCCAGTTTGTGAGGAAGGGCACTCTGAATTCTCGCTGCATCCAGGGTTCCCTAGCAATTGCTGATCTGAATGTTAGTACTCCTATTAATTAAGTGTGCTACTCTGTATTTTCCTTACTGTTTATTTTTGTAGTATTTAGTCATATCCCTTAATTATAAGTAGTGAAATCAGGTTACCTTTTAACTAGTAATTATAACTGCTGTCTTCTTTTAGCCTTCTGTGGAACTATTCTAAGTATGCTGTGTTTTTGAAGTTTGTCTAACCTTTAATTGATACAGCTCTCAAACAAGTCTTGCAGGTGCCGCTGCAAAACAAAGAAAGGGGAGATCTGGGAGGCATCGGCCTTATACAACTCTGACACATGGTTGGTAAAGCCTGGGGAGGGGGAAGTGTAGGGAGAGGCGCTCGGAAGATCTCTCGATGTACAGGAAGAATAGAGGCGCATGAAAGATCTCACAATGCACAGAGAGAACAGAGAACTAAAGACCTCGCGATGTGCAGAAAGGCGTATATAAAGCAATTGCACTTAATAAATCGAGCAAATAGCAACGACCATATTGGTGTTTGTGCTTTTGTTCCCACAAAGGTTTTAACCTCCTGCAAGGGTTAGCTGTGATCTGAGCACCACATGTCTGTGGATTGGCAGGTAGAAAAAGACAGCCAATACCTTACCACAACACAGTCCTGGGCTTTTTGTGGGGCTGTTATCTTGAAATGGGCTTTGCCTTGGCAAAGCAATGGCAAATCACACATTGCCACTTGAGCACTCTGACTACATCATGAGCCCATGGGACTCTGTTCTGTAGGACTTGGAAAGATTTAGTTGGAATATGAATCCAGCTGAACAGCATCTCCAGGAGACAGATCATGGTCTGAGCACAATACTACACTGTGAGCTTTACTGACCGAACCTCTGCTTTTCTACACAAATGCTAGTGATCTCCATAGAGAGAAGGCTGTTTCAGCCAGTCCTCCCGCAAAGCCCTTACACTGGTTAAATCCAAACAAACAGGAGGGCCCTTCTGCAGATAGCCACAGCAAGCAGAAAGGCAATCGTTTGTTAAAGCCATCTGGAAACCTGTTCCAGCAGAAAACAAAATCCTTAGCAGACTGTTGGCAAAACTTCCCACATCTCCGGGCCAGGGGGCCATCAGCAACATATCCACACCTCCGACATCTGGGCTCCACAACAAAATGGTTTCCAGCCTATCACATCCTCTGAGCTAAAACTATCACCAGGAGCTGACTCATCCCAGGACTCAGCACCAGTCAGGCACACAACCTGCAGTTCAGAAGTACCCCTGAAAAGACCTTGACAGCCTGCATTAAAACACAGGTGTGCATTTGAGATGTAGGCACTGCCCAGTAATCTCTTGTTTGCATCAGAATCAGAGGTGCAAATTCAGCCTTACTTCTACTGAAACTTTCCTTACAGATAACTCATTTTCTGTGTTCATAAACGGCAGTAAGGACCCGGTTAGCAGGTGCCCTGGACACTGCCTACAGTGAAGAAATCATTTAGCCAGGCTGCAGTTTCCTTTCCCCAGTGCTGTCTTGCCTTCCAGAAATCAATCAATATCAAAAGCTCCCTATGAAGACTGCCTGAAAAAGCCAGCTACAAGTGCCTTGACTTGTGCTATTTTTGTCAGACATCAGGCAGTCAGTCTGGCTTCATTCAAGTACATTAGGACAAGTTCAGTTCATATTTACAAGGAATCACAGCAGGCCCCATCTGTTCCTCCAGCCCCCACCATTACTCCTGTGCAGCCTCCCTGGGAGCAAGAAGCACAGAATAAGAAACCTCGCTTAAATAAGATAAGATCCACAGCCTGCGGTTTAAACAAGATGCACAGAGCACTGACAAAATATGGCAACACTATGATCATAGAGTATTGCAAACCAGGGAAACCACATATCGTAGTCCAGCTGATGAATAAGGAGTGAGCGCAGCAATAAAACACTTTATGCTGGTTGTTCTGGTGGTGAGCACGGCTGAAGTCAGTGTGGTGTGGGTTTGTACACAGGCAGTGACAATCCATTGCTGTCTGAGACTTTGGCTGAGGCATCATTCGGACGACTCTCTCCTCTCTCCCTGCTCTGCTCGGGCAGCGAGAGGCCTGTGTGCTGCACGCACGAGGTCCTGCAGCAGTACAATATCTCTGGGTGGATCAGGCTCGCGTGGCTCTGGCTGAAGTCGCCCCTCTGATCCAAGGACAGCTTCTGTCTGAGCACAGATGCTCGTCTGGAGTTGGGAGCTGCAGTGTTTGATCTGCTGCCTTTTCCTAGGAGGAGATGCCAAATAGTTGTTCTGCCGTGACAGCTGAATGCTGCCCTCTTGCCTCTGTAGAGGGTTAGATCCCGAGAGTGCAGGTGTCGGTGTGGGACTGGCACCCACTCTTGGCATGTGTGGAAGTGTCCCGGCCCGTCTGGAGATGAGCTGCTGCCAGCTGATGAGACAGGAGGGCCCACAGCTGTGGGTCAGCTTTGCACGGTCACTGATAGTACAGAACCGCAGTTCAGGGGCCACGTCCCAGGTTTCTGGCTTGATTCTGAAACCTGAACTGATGTCGTTCTCATTCCTGGCCCCTCTATTCCTGTTCCACCGGGCTGATCTGCCTGGCTGCAGTCTGCGCTTCTGGTTCCATGCTCCTGCCAGCAGACAGGGCATGGAGAAAGGGCCCTCAGCCATGACTGGGGTGTGACCTCTCAGCTCCCTCCAAGGGGGGTGTCGTTTCCAGAGGGGTGGCAGGATACAGCTGTGTAAATATTTCCTGAGGGAGCCTGACCTGATGGCTGTCCCTGTCACTAGCTGGCAGAAAGAATGACTTTGTCTTGGTGAATCTTCTGGGGAATGTGCGCGCTGACATGCAACAGGTTTATGCAAACACTTGAATTGTAAAATGACCCGTAGGTGCAGTTCTTTACTAGAATGAAGATAAATGCTGAAGATTTGCTGTGAAGGACCAGGGTGATCTGCATTCATGAAAGTAATTTATCGTGGTCAGACTCTTTCTCCCAGGTGAGAAGATTCAGTTGATTAAACCCAGTGCATCTTGTTTCAAGGCAAACCCTCACTTTAGTGGCTATGAGTTTGTGCCATGAGAATTTTTCTTTTTCAGGTGAGTTTTGTTTTTCCTTTAGCCATTTTTTTTTCTTGGAGAATGTTGAACTGCGTAGAATTAGTCTGACACTTTTGTTTTATACTGATGAGATCTGTTGTCTTGCAGTAATTCCTACCAGCACAGGCAAGTGCTTTGGGTTTCAGTATCTGAACTATCCACATACGAGCTGGCAAGTTTGAGGAAACCTTGTGCATTTCATGGTTATGGCACAGACATTTCTTCCTACACGAGTTACCTGCATTTGAAATGTGCCTGACAGTTTTCAGCACGGATTTGGCAGGTGTCAGTGTAACTCCTTGCATATGGGAGATGGAATAGCAGGTGCTGCCTTGTGCAATAGAGTCGGTTTGAAATGATTTAGGGTCCAGCTGTGATCTCTTTTTCAGGCACATGTTGCCTCTTGTGGGAATCACCAGCAGATGAGACAGATGTGCAGTCACAGGGAGTCATAATTCTTTGTTGTCCTGCCTTTATGGGATGGCAGAGTGAGGCTGTGGAGGTGAGTGTGCCTAATAAATGTTTGCTCCCATCTCTGCAGGTGATCTTAATTTCATTTTCCATCCATCTCCTGTTGCCTGACTTGATGGAAATCAAGGCTGAGTTTTGTTCTACAGCTTTTTTCCCATATGCTTCTGCTTCCTTGCACTTTACAAAGTCTTGTCAAAGGGCGTGAGACAGGTGCTGGGTTCTTGCTGTCATTAGGATCAGGCAGATGCATTCAGGAGTTCAAGGTGAATGCCAGAACCTCTTCCTGGTAGAGCTATTACACACTCTCCCTTGGAAAAAGGGATGGATTTGTAAAGAGCTGCTGAGGGTCAAGGTACACGGTTCGGGGTGATGGTGGTGCCCTCGGAGCACTGGATCTGAGCACAGGAATTAGCACCAGGTTGGGTGGCAACAGGAAATCATTCAAATAGATGAAAGGATAGGTGATGCAAAGGTAAATTCCACTGTTTGTTACCAAATGTCACACTGTGTGGTGAGGACTACTTCACAGCTGCTAAAATCCAGCCCTTTTTTTTCTGAGTAATTGGACTTTTGGAACTTGCTGCAGCTGCTATAGTTGCAGGTGATGCTTATGAGGGTCCTGAAGTGGAGTCAAACCTTTCTGTGGGTGCAGGTAATGCCTGTGCTTTAGTGGAGGGAACTGCTGGGCATGAAACCCACCAGTGTGTGATACTGTCACGTCCCGCTCCGATGAGGGGGGCAAGTGACTCAGATTCGCAAATCCCCAATTGGAGCGGACAACAAGTCTCCAAGTTCAAGCATTTATTAACTACCTACAATGCACTAATTGAACACATGATAATTGGCCAAGTACAGAGCAAGTTGTGGTGAGCAATATAATATGCTTTGCATTTCTTAATAGAAAAAGGAAAAGAGGGAGATAGAGGGAATGGGGGAATACAGATCACCGGTCTGGGTTCCTGCGCTGATCCCGCCGGCGAGGGTTCCAGGAGGCGGCCGTCTTCTCCGCTGGCATTCGTCTTCTTCGCTTCACTGCTTTCTCCAGACGGTCGAGGGGGCAGGGAGAGGGGCAGAGAGAGAGAGAGCCCTTTCTTCCCCCCTTTGATTTATACCCATTTTCCTTGGGTCCGTCCCCTAGGTCGACCCACATAGCTACGTATCCCATGTACAGGGAGGGGTAAGGTGTTTCATGGGATGATGTCATTAGCATGATCATGACAGCCCTCGTTAGCATATTGAGGGGTGTCAACTTTAATATGCATTTTGTGGATAATGAAGCAAAGTTCATTCACCGGACACATGGCCCTTGAAATTTGCCCAGGTGCCCCAGGGCAGAGCCGTCCTGTCTCCACAGGGCTCTCTCCCCCAGCTACATCGGGCAGCGTTATCAGCTTGGGCCTCCACAGAATGCACCCTGTGACTCAGAGTTTTGTCTTGCGAGTGTTTGAGGCATTTCTTCAATCAGCCTCAACTTTTGCTTTCCCAGGTTGTTTGTCTTAGTTTCTCACAGGCCTGGTTTCTCGTCTCTCACAGATACAAGCAGGGTGTGAAGGCGGGCAGGGGAGGTCTGAGGCTGCTTCTCTCAGGTGCCGGATGATCCAAGGCTGTGGGGCCAGGCAGGGCTGGATGATGCACAGCCAGGTGGGTTAGAGTCTGGGTTTTCCCTGCATTTACCCTTCCAGCTGCTTGGTTTTAGGCTGAGAACTTGGGCCTGTTCTGCAGGTTGCTTTTATGCAGCAGCAGAAGGCGATGGTGGTTCCTAGTGGATTTAGTAATTAAGTGGACTTCTGACAGTTGTGGCACACTTTCTCTGTCCTCCAGAGTTACTCCCCTGAAATGTATTTATCAGATAAAATGTGAAATCTAATGGGTATGTTTGTAGCCTGCAAGACTGCTGTTAATCATAGGGACACCATTTCGTAATGTAGATTATCTCCCCCGGCTGGGAGATTGTGATAAACTGGGAGGACAGACCAGACTAGACTTGTTCCCAGGGAATGAAATGGCTTTATTAACCTTCGTATTTATAAACTGCAGGCGTGAGTAACAGTAATAATAATATCCTAAAAGTTTTTGGACGGGTTGGGAAGTAATCAAGTAGGCGTATTTTGTTGACACAATTTTGAGATGAACGTTCTTGTTTTCTAAAACAAAAAGTTTCACGATGCTGATAGTGCCATTTGCAATGTAAATACGGAGGAGGGGTGTGTGTGAGAGAGAGCAAGACAGTCTGAGTTGACAGGAAACAAAATGAACAAAATGTGTCCCGGAGAAGAGCATGTTCAAGACGCTTGTGTCCATTTGCCACAGGAGAGGTTTCCGGGTCCCCTCTGGCACTCTTCCCTAAGAAGTGACCCTACGTTAGCCGTTGACCTCCACGGGGACTGTAAATGGCCCCACTCGCAATGCTTGCTGAGAGCCCTTTGGGAACCGGTGACTGCGAGGGAAGAGAGAGGGTGAAAAAACTTTTCATGAACTTGGCTGGAGTTTTATTTGAAATGGGGCAACAAGTGTTAAGGTATAAGGTGTCTAAAATACAAGGTTTACAGACGAAGTGTTACAGGCAGCACTTTTTAGAGTATGCAAGCACTGTTAGCCATACGTTAACCAAACTGAATAGGGCTGGGGTACCTCACTGTCAAATCTAGAATCAACTGAAAATGATGTGCACATTTAGAGCTCTCCAAAAACTTTCTCTAGCTTTGAATGGGTGAAAGATTCCTAAAAGAAAAACATGCTCTTCTCTGCAAGAGCTCAGTGTCTGGGCTAGATTTTGACTTCTGCTACTCTGGTTCAGAATTCTACATTTTAAGATAAGATTTAAGAAATATCCTCTCACTGCTTGGGGGCTACTTCTAGCATTAGAGTCTGGATTTGTCACAGGGACACTTCACCCTTTCCCATGTTCAAATCTTTCTTCTTTAAACCTGGGCTATTGAAAAAAATTACAATTCATAAACAACATGACAAGAGATCTTGAGGCCTTTTCTGTGTAAGACTTGTGAGTGCCCAGCGAAAAAGAGGAAAAAAAGAAAAAATTACTTCAAAGGTAACCTCTGGCTGGACAGTCTGTCTTTGCCATGTGGTATCATACCGGCTTCCTTTGTAAAGCGCTTTGTGATCTCTGAATGAAGACTTATTTTTGCCTTGGGTGGTAGATCCCGCGTCTCTTGCTGTTCTTTAGTCTGTTATGAATTACTCAGTAAATGGGTAGTGAAGCAGAGCTGATAGATGTAGAAAATTCTGGAAGTCTGAGGTCCCCCCGAGTATTGCGCTTCCTCCTTATTTGCAGCCTTCCCCTGACCACATCTGTTGTTGGAGATGATCAGGGCTGAGCCTGCAGCAGTCCAGCCCATCTGCCTGCTATTCCTCACCAGTGTTGTGCTGCATTTCTCGGGGTGTTTCTCCTGTGCATTTTTTGAAGGTTCTTGCCAGGCGAATGACACAGTTGAGCAGAAGTCCACAAACCAGTGCACAGAGTAATGATCTGCTGATGGTAATTCCTGGGAGAAGCATGGAGGAGGTGGCCTGTTGATGTCATTTCTGTATCCAAGGGGAGAGTAACACCAGGATGTCCCGTGGGAGTGCAGCATCTGTTGCCAAATCAAGATATTGCTTGAACAAGGTGTTTTGGGGTGCAGTAAAGGTGTCCCTGTTCTGCCAGACAAAGAGGATTGGTTGTTCCACACGCGGCTGGCAGTGAGCCTGCCCACACATGGCCCCCACTCACACCTCCCGATCTGCTGTGGCTGCCCAGTGCTCAGTGTGGTTTGTCAGTGGCTCTCAACTGCAGAGCATCCACCCTCGCCTTGGTCGGTGTGCTGTCCCGGGGGGTGAAGGGCAGCACTAGTTATGCACCGTGGGAGCTGCTTTTTCTTTCCTGTTATGAGATGAGCCACAATTTTGCTTTCTTTCCTGATACCTGGGCTGCCAAAGCAGGCAAAGTATCGACCTTTCATTGTTCGTGTCAGAGCTGATATTCTGACATCTCTCTTCTGCTGTTGGTTGCAAAGGCCTGGCACGAGGTGGGGGTGGCGTTTCGCCGGGTGCTGTGGAAAAGCAGAGATGGAGCCTCTCCTAGAAGCTTTCTCAGCAGAAGAGCGTGGCGTAAGAGGATGGAAGGAGCCTTATCTCAGCTCTGCAGAAGGAGCTGGACGCTGTAACATGGCATTAAACTGTTTTTGTATTTCACAGAGTACTTACACCTGTGCCAAACAACACTGCGGGTTTTTCTTGTAATAGCACAGTTCAGCTTTGGCAAGAGGAAATGACGTTCCTTTTGCCACCGGCCTGGCCGGAGCCTCAGTGCCAGCGGCTCATGGCAGGGCGTCTGGGTCTGTGTCTGTGCCCACAGGTGCTCCCCATGTGGGGGCTCATCCTGACCCGGGTCACTGAGGCTGGGTCCCTGTGAGGGTCAGCACTACCTGAACAACAGTGGGCTGGTGGTTTTTAGGAGGGGTGTTGTTACACATCATCTGCTGTAAACAAGCGTGCGGAAGAGACGCAGGTGTGAAGCGCGAGGCTTTGCTGGAAAAGCAGCTTGTGTGGTTGTGTGTATGGAACTGTGCTTTGTGCCCCTTGAGAAGGTGAAGCACTGAGTCATTTCTGACTCGTCTTTGGCCTGTAATTTTGGGAAGTGGGGCTTTGGGTCTTGAGGGATGTTCTGCAGGACTCTTGGATATCTGTCTCGGTCTGTTTCCCTGAGGGACTGGTTTACATTATCTCACAGTCAGCGAGGATTGATTATGGTAGAAACCAGGCAATTTCCTTTTGACTTTAATAACATATTCTTACGACAATCTCGTGGCCTCTTATCTAATAGTTCTGAAAAGCTGGTTGATGTCTATCACTGAATGGGCTACGGACCAAAACTGTTAATTTGGGTGCTTGGAAGACGTGTGTGTAGCTCCCACTGTGGCCCAAGGCAGGTGGGGAAGGGGCAAACAGGCACTTTCCCACGCAGCTCTGCCCTTAGCACTGACTTCTGCTGGCTATGAGCTTGCACACTGTCTGTGGCAAAACAGTCTTCCTGGGAAGACTCACCCAGGTGGGGAGTTGTTTCCTTGGTTTCTGTGTTCAGCACCTGGAGCACAACAGGGTGAAGATCTTGAGATACAGAAACCTAATCTAAGTGGGTTTGGGAGCGTGGTGCTGGGAAGGCAGTTTCCTTCCAATGTCTTTTTCTGCAAGTCAAACTTCTGGGATTTTCTCTGGCAGAGGGATCTTGGTTTTATTGATGGGCAAACACGTGTACACGCTTGCATTTCCTGTCCTGTTTGTAGCTCAGCAGGGATGTACGGCGTGCCCGAGGGCCTGGCACGGGGCTCTCTGGGATGCCACCAGCCCTCCAAAATGGGCCACATCTCCCCGGGGACACGGGCATAGTGGAGGTGGCCCCGCAGACCCTCCCCAGCCCGCTCCTCTCTGCTGTCTCCTCCAGACCCCCCTGCTTCTGATGGTGAAGACCATGACCGTGTCCTCACCCGGGAAGACATCAAGAAGCAGGGGCTGCTCCTGATCGAAACCAATAAGAAACGTGGCAAGAAGTAGCGATTGCTCCACGCACGAGAGCTCTGGGTGCCCCAACCACCCCTTCTGCTCTGGAGGCCCTCAAGCACCCGTTGTACCCTTTTTCTAAATACAGCAGTTATTCTTAGGCTGAATAGAGCAGGTCTTTGTCATTCCTCCGAAGCCCATAGCAGACCTGGACCAGGAGCTCCTCAGTCACTTCTGTCAGGCAGAAGCAGCGGGCTCAAGCCCTGAGGGGAGCTGAGCTGGGTTTGGAGGCAGCCCCCTCCCCCTGCCCCTCGCCCAGCTGCTCTCCCCGCAGACATGGGGCTGGGCTGGGCTGGGCTGGGCTTTCCCAGGCAGAGCAGAGCTGGGGGCAGGCTGGCTTTCTCCCCCTTGGTCCTTCCTGGGACCTCTGCTCCCCCCGACAGCTCTGGGAGCCCCGTGGGCTGGTGTCTGCCCCAGG
Source organism: Athene noctua (assembly GCF_965140245.1). Classification (NCBI taxonomy): domain Eukaryota; kingdom Metazoa; phylum Chordata; class Aves; order Strigiformes; family Strigidae; genus Athene; species Athene noctua. The sequence goes on from NW_027437848.1 coordinate 39,042, forward strand.
CAGCTCTGGGGAACCGTGGGGCAGGGGCTGAGGCCTGGACAGGTATTGGATCTCAGGGGGGTGTCTTCGTGTGCATGTGTGGAAGCAGAAGGGCAGGGGCTGCCTGGGAAAGGGAGAGCCACAGTGGAGGTGAAGCCCCTGGCCCGGGCTGTCTGACCTGGCGTGGAGTCCTCGTGCCTCTTCCCTCCCCTGCCCCCTGCACGCACATTGTGCCACTCGTCCCCCTGAGCTCCGAGCGAGCGTTGGGGACAACCTCTGGGCTGCAGGGAGGTGCCTGGAGAGAAGGGCTGCCCCGAGGTGCCCCAGGCCAGCAGAGGAGGCTGCAGCAAGCCTTTGGCTCCAGGTGGGATCCCCAGCCCTGCCCATGGCTCACAGACACCCGCCCTGCAAAGGCTGAGAACTGGGGGCTGCTGGTCCCCAAGTGCAGCCAAGGCTGGGGGCCGCTGACAGGGCCCCGTGGTCCCCGCTGGAGCCCCTGGAGAGCGGCACCTCCTCCAGCTCCGCGGGGGCCATCGGCACCAGCGCGAGCTTCCCCCGCCCTTCCCACCTGGCCCCTGCGCTTCGTGCTGACGTCACCTGGGACATCACCGCGGGGCAGAATGGCTCTTTCTGCCCGGGCTCTCGGCAGACTGGCAGCGCACCCCAGATGTTCATGGTGGGTTTTGTGTGGCTGCAGGGGTGGGGACCGCAGCGCCCAAACACAGAAAAACTTGTGTGTTTTAAAGGAAGCTCCAGAAAGACCGTCACGTGCCAGTGAACGCATCGAGCGGAGCTTCCCCCGTTCGACAGCCGTCTGGGGGGCGCTTGGCAATTAAAGAGACCCCAGAATGACACCCACCCCCCAGCCCTGTCCCCTTCTCCCGTGCCCACCACAGCCACGCCGTGGGTCAGGGAGTCCTCTGCTGCCAGGAGCTGCCCAGCCATGGCAGGGGAAATCTGAACCTCCTCTGCACACCAGGGGCCGAGCAGACAGCGAGGGGCGGTGCTGGACCTCTGACACTGCGCCCGCTCAGCACACCTGGGGTTTGAGGAGCCTCAGCCAGGCTGCGCTGGGCAGGCCGAGCTCAAACAGTGCCGGTGAGAAACCAAACCCCTGCCTAGCGCCCCCCGCCTGCGGCCCGGCCATCGCTGCTGGGGGTGAGAGCAGCGCGGACAGCACGGTCAGGGGCGGGCAGCGCCGCTTCAGCCCCCTGGAGAGCGCCCGGCAGCGGCAGGTGTAGGTGTTTCTAGGCGCCAAGTCCGTGTGGAACTTGCATTTTGGGCAACAGTGAGATTGAACAATGGATTCGTTTTCTCGGTCCTTCTCAGTATAACTGGGCCTGTGGATATTTTAGTGGATTTTGGAAAGATGGAGGTGAGTTGTCTCTAGGGAATGCTGCTGTCAGACTCCCAGCAGGTACCAGGCATTACCCTTCAGACACCATCTGCCAAGGTTCGTAGAGATCTGGTTTAGAGTCTGACCTGGGATGTCTGTGAAACACTTTAATCAAGGGAAGAGTGTAATGGCTTGAGAAACAAGAATTAATGCCCTGGCTGCTGCTGGGGGTAAATAGGAAGGGAATGTATAGAAGTGTCAGAACTCTTTTTGGTGCAGGAGGAACCCCGGGCAGTGGTGCCGGGATCTCTGTGATCGTGTGTGTCTGGGATATACCCACGGTGAAGTGATGCTCCAGACCCTGGGTTTCTGCTCTTGGTAACACATGACCGGCCGCACATGTACCAATAGCAGCCAGGGGTTGTTTTTATGGTATACTCAGCATTTGGGATTGCTGGTGGACTTTGTATGAAATGCGTAAGTGCAGATGTGAAGGGTTTTGCTTCACAGGCGAGAGCCTGGAGCCTTTGCTGTGAGTTGGCAGCGCTGTGATTTCTCGTGTCCCTGGGCAGAGCCCGGGGTTGAGAAGAGCCCCGCTGCTGTGCGGAGCTGCAGGCGGCCACACAGGGGACAGGGCTCTAGAAACACGGTGTCAGTACATAACACTGGGTTTACTTGTAAAGGTCAAACCCAAGGTTTTTCCCCATTAATTTTTTTTTTGTTTTCGCTTGATTTTTTTTTGTTTGTTTGTGTGTTTCAGTGTACTTAACCTATTTTAAAGCAACAAATGAACTGTTTTATTAGTAGTTGTTTAATTAGTAATAGGTAACTGAACTCTAAAGAACAGGCAGATTTCCTGGCAAACATAACCTTGTTCTTTTGCCACCTCCTCTCAGGAGCTGTGCCCGTAACCTCACAGTTTCACCCAAGATCAGATACCACCCTCCCACCTAGCAGCGTTAAGGCAACTTGGTTGTTTAGCCACGAGCTGCAGAGGAATGCTATGGCTGTGTCAAACCTGATCAGTTTTAGTTTCCAGCACTGTAAAGTAAGTTCAGCTGGGGTCATCTTTTAGCAGACACCTGAAGTATGATTCAGACTTGCATTTTTGGGATATTAAAAAGAACCTTTTAACCGCTCTGCACCCAGTCCTGTCCTGGTGCATCTCACAGCCCTTGGCTTTTCCTGTTGCCTTATTGACAACACAGGCACTTTCAGACTCTTTATCCTGCCTGTGCTTTTTCATTTAACATCTCACAAAGTCCACTACCCTCAATGTCACTTCCAATTGGCATTTGAATTTAAGGTGAAATCTAGACCTTGTAAGGAATAGGTTATTTTGTTCTTCTTCAGATGGTTCTGTCTCCTATGCAGTGTGATTCACTTTGGCTGATTCATTTATGCAACCTGACAAAAATCTCCTGGTTTTTTATGGATGGCTTCTCCGAGTGTCACACTGAATTTGCTCAGTCGAACAACGTGTATCCACCAGTGAACTGGAGAGGAAAGCGCCAAAGCTAGACGGGGAAGCCGTCCTAAGATGATACTTTCTTTCCTACTTTCCTCCTTCAAGATGGAGGCTTTTTTCCTGTTACTTGTGTTTCTGTTGTCCTGTCTGTGTATGTGCCCACATCGCATTGCATTATCCTTACACCTCTGCCTCAGACTGGTACCCCATTGACCTCAGCTATCTGTGTGAGACGGGCCTTCTGTCCCCAGCATGTTAAATTTAGTTACCTGTTTGTGGCCACAAAAAAAAAAAAAAATCAAAAAAGGATTAACTCTTCTGGCTATCAGTGTGAATACTTCTATACATAAAAACTGCCATTGCCTCCGGTGGGAAGAAGCCTCCATGCATCTCAACAGAGCAAAGAGTCAAGTCAGTAATACCAGAATCAGGTTTGGCTCAGGTCAGGTGGTTGTCACAGGGTCTGATGGTCACTGGAATGTCCTCTGATCCCCTCCAAGACATTAGGTATTCACTTAATGCTGGTGGTGGCAGCAAAGGGCAGTGGGTAGAGCATCGGATAGGGGGTCACAAAGACTTGGGTCTGTGTCCCCCTCTGCTGTCAGCGGGTGGATCAGGGCAGTGCCACTTGACCTGAGTGTGCTTATGTGTCAACCCCAGCATCTACAGAACTCATGTCTCTCAGGAGAGGAGGGTGTGGGTGCTGGGAGGAGCACTGTGGTTAATCAGGGCACCCCCGTCTCGGAGCAGTGGGATCCCCAGCTGGGGTTTGACTCACTGGCTCCAGGGGAAGGATTTGATCCTGCCCTTCAGAGTGTTCCCTCTTTGGGGAAGAGGCGGTGGGATGGACAGAGAGGTGTTGGATACCTGCTGTGAGCTGTATTAGGGGTGTGCTGGGTAAGTGAAGACCAGTGTGTCTGCGACTGGAGGAATCTCCCTGCTTTGGCTTACCTCAGCCCAGGCTCTGCAGGGAGCAAGGCTACGTGGAATAGTGGTGTGTCACCACTTTGTAGCCAGCCGCCTCATTTAGTGCAATAAGATCATTTATTTTGATGCATAATTACATGGCTTGATACTTTAGTCAGCAATTAACTAATCCTAATGGGATGTAAATTAATTAAGAACACAGTTTGTCAAATTCAGTTTGCTTTTACCCAATTCCACTCTTCTGGGAGCAAAATGGAAGACATTGGCCCCAACCCAGGATGGCAGTACTGTCAGCATGAGGTCCACAGCCAGTGCTGGCTACAAGGCATAGCAGAGCTCTGGGGGTGGGTGTTACACCTTCTTGTTCTTAAGAAGTTGTTCTTGAGAAGAGGTGTTCTAGGGGAAACTTTCTTACGAGAAGATAGCTGCTTATGAGAGATGGATCGATGACCTAATACTGAGTAAAGAAGGGAATTAAGAGGGGAAGGAGAAAAGTGCAACAATCCCCTTCCATATTTAATCACTGCACAAAAACCCAGCCATTGTAGGTAAAATCTGCCTGGCCAGGAGACATCAGAACAATGTTATGCTTTATTCTTCCATGTATCATTTTGTTATTACAGCAAACCTTTTCTATATTAGTGTTTCCTATGAAGTTCAACTCAGATGATAGTATCATGTCCTAAATGTGGTTCCTATGCAGCAAGAGTAACTACCAGACCACCTCAACTCCAGCAATCTCAAGATTACACTGACAGGGTGTGAAAAAGATAGAGGGGGAAGAAGAATTTTCTGTTTCACCGCCGGGGAAGTGGGAATATAATATGTTCTAAACGACATGCAGCGAGCAGCGTCATGGCATGACAATATTAATTTGTCTAGAGCCAGGGTAGGACGTGTCTTACCAAACTTTACCTCTTTAAATGTTGGGTGTGTTGTCCAGATGAGTAGTGACAGTTAATGGAAAGAGGGAGTGAGGCACATGTTAGGTGGGAATGACTTACCCTCCTGGGAATGCTGATCTCTGGTGATGACGGGAGGAGCCCACAAACCCCACCTAAACTAAACATCCCAGCATTCCGACAGCTAACACGAGGGGAGATGGAGGCCTCCTGCCCACGTACACTTGCTTACCCCTCAGGAAAGAAGGGGTCAAAGTGGGACAATTGAAGCAACAGGATGAATGGAAGAAGAAGCCTGTTTTGGAAGCAAATGCAGATAGGATATTTCTGCTCTACAGCTACTATTCCAGAAATACCTGTGCACTCTCACCCCTGGTAGCTTGTCTGTGTGTCATATATTAAATGATCAAAGCAATGCTCCCACATTTCATGTGGAAAATCGTGAAGGCAATCAGCACACACAGAGCTCAGTGAATCAGATGTGTCCTGGATGCACCAGGCATCCAGCAGGCAGTTGATGTGGGTATGAACAGTGATGCTTTCTACAGGATTTCTGGGCATCAGGCAGCCTGCTTAGGGCTTCTGTTCCAGCTGAGCTGCTGGACACAGAAAATCTCAGACAAAGGTCATATTTCTTTTTCTGTTCCAACAGTTTTGTAAAAGGCTGGCCATATAAGGCATTCTAATGTAGGACAAGATTTTGTAAAATAATTTAATATCCTTGTATGCTAAAGGTCCCTTAATAATTTAGTTTTCAAGGGACTGGTTTCCCTGATTGCAGAGCCCAGCATTAATCTGACCTTTTCTTATTCTTCATTCAATAACTCATCTATGGAGGCTCTTCTTGCAGTGTTTTGTAGGTGTCTCTTCTTATTTAATCTGTCTTCCAGATCAAAGCTCTTCAGAAGGAATTTTCCATGTTAGTTGTGAGATAATAAAAAATAAAGTAAAATAAAACTTTTTATTTTTTTTGTTTTTTTTTCTTTTTTTTTTTTTGTTTTGGTGAGCTTTTGACTTGGTAAACAGAGAGAAATGCTGTTCATTTAATAATCAACCATTCCACATTGGCTATGTCATGTGTGTTGTTGACTTCGGTCTCTAAAAATAATAGGCTCTTAACAAAAGTCTTTTCATGTTTAGATCATTTAAAAGGGCTCACCTGTGTAGACAGAGTAAGCCTGTCCCACAGGATTTGCCTCTGGTAGGGCTCTCTTTCAACTTCCTTGCTGTCTATTCACATGAAATGTAGGAGTTTCACATATTTAAGGCCACATCTACACTAGAAAATAATGCAATGTGAAAGGAGAGGATCTGAAGAGTAACAGTTGGTGCTAAGGGTACAACATTCATGCTGTAAGTATTCTGGGGGATTTAGCTTTAGCTGGGTCACCTGGACTGAATGCCCATGGGCACCTGGTACTTTTGAGTACATCCTCCAGGGCAGTTTCATCCAAACCCAGCTCATGTGCTCCAGGACCCCTCCACAGTAACATCCCAAGTGTGGTAAGCAAGGAGAGCCAGGAAAACCTCCCTCAACTCTCTTGCAGAGATTTACCCCATCCAGCCAAATGTCCTGCTGAGCAGATACGCATACTTATGAATGCAGACACATACATCGTCCCACAGCCTTGTTTCCACAGGGCCCAATCTAAAAACATTCATTTATCAGCTCCACAATGAGGCTGACTAATTCTGCTGTCCCTTAACATCTAGCCTGCACCCAGAGCGATGAATAATTCATCTGCTTCCAAGATCTGGCTGATAGAAAGCACTACTGGCCTTCCAGCTTATTTTAGAATTAATAGGTCCTGTGGATGCTATCTATGTATAGAACATATACAGATAGAAAAGCCTCTGAATGAATATGGAATTTCACTGAAACAATTCTTTGTGTTAAACACAATTGTATTGGGATCTCTGGAGTGCCTCGGATAAAAATCTCCTTTTAGCACAAGTATCCTAATCTTTCGGGACAGCGTACTCTAATATAAGTCCTTCTTACATCTATAGCATCTTAAAAAATAAACCTCCTCAAATTCCAACCAAACAAAAAATTAACCAGAGTGAATTCCATTTGGTCCTACCCCTTCTGAACTGAATTGAGGAAAATTGATGGATCTTGAAAGTAATATACTTTTATTTCTCCTCAGTCCTTTGTGAAACACTTCAGTGCACCCACAGCTTTACAGTCATAACGAGTCATAAAACTCAAGTTTTATGGTTTGGCCTTAACAAAGCATATTTAAGGTTAATTAGCAATAGTCGCCTCCAGCAGACAAAACAAAAATTTGCATGGGCGGAAAATGGATACACAGTCCTTTGTTGGTGGCTTGAAAGCATGCTCACCTGTAACCATTAGCATCAGCTTTGGCTCTTTGCACCCATGGAATAGCCAAGAAAATAATAAAAACACTGCTACATATATTTGATCTCTTGGTAAAAAAAAAAAAAGCATATTTAAATAGTTCTCTGCCTAGGGAAAACCTTTTCGTGTTTCTATGTGTTTGTCTTTTTACCTGCACCTGGCCAGGTGTATATTACTGCATGTTTCAAACTCTCATTTGAACACGTGCTGCCCACCAAAGAACTTCCAGATGCTGTGTCACGGCATGTCCTCGATACGACACCGTGTGTTGTGCTAGGTCCTGCAAACACATTTGTCAGTAATAGGAAAGCTCCCTCTCTTTCTCCTCTTCCAGTCTTTCCATAACTCCCAGACATGTGATCTGTGTTAACAAGCTTACGACGCAAAATTGCAACTTTTTCAGTTCAATCTTGTAAACAGGAGGGAGTTGGACTGAGGTCTTAAAACGATCCCCAGACACCCTAATGCATGCTCAGATTTTCAGATTGCCAAGTACCCACCCTCCTAACAAACCCTTCAGCCCCTTGCTCCAGAGTTTCTGCCCAGATTTAGGAACTCAGCTCTAGGCTCTTACTTTGGAAAATTTTCTTAACTCTCCTCATAGACAAGTTGGCTAGGCTCTCTCTTTTATCAACTACAGCAATTCCCTTCTGCCTAATTCTGACCACTTGTATTTGGAATTGTGTTCTGACTAAGTGTCTTCAGACTTCATTTTGGATGTATTTGTCTGTTCCAGGTATCTGGCCATTGTTCACCCACTGAAACCACGCATGAATTATCAAACAGCAACCTTCATAATCGCCTTGGTCTGGACTGTCTCCATACTTGTAGATATTCCATCTGTGTATTCTGCTACTGAAACGGTGTTATTTATAGTGAAAAACCAGGAGAAAATATTCTGTGGTCAGATTTGGCCAGCTGACCAGCAGATGTACTACAAATCATACTCCCTCTTTATCTTTGGCATTGAATTTGTTGCACCTATCATTGTGATGACCTTGTGTTACGCCAGGATATCACAGGAGCTCTGGTTTAAAACCGTACCAGCATTTCAGACAGAACACATCAGAAAGAGGCTTCGATGCAGAAGAAAAACTGTTATGGTACTGATGTGCATCCTGACTGCCTACGTTCTCTGCTGGGCACCCTTCTACGGCTTTACAATTGTCCATGACTTTTTCCCCACCATCTTCGTGAAAGAGAAGCATTATCTTACTGCTTTTTATATAGTTGAATGCATTGCTATGAGTAACAGCATGATAAACACCATGTGTCTTGTAACTGTAAAAAATAACACCATGAAGTATTTCAAGAAGATCATGTTACCGAGATGGAGATCGACATATAATGGAAGCAAATCTAGCTCTGATTTCGACCTGAGAACAAGTGCAATGCCAGTCACAGAGGAGGTAGACTGCCTAAAACTGAAATAAATTTTCTGCAGTTTGAATCTCACATATTTCGGAGAGGGGCTAAAGAGGAAACAATGCCTTCTCGGAAGCTTCTCTCTTGTCTGTGGGAATACCCACCGTTGGTGAGAGCCCTCTAAAAGCAGCCTACTATGTATTTCCACCAGAACTCTTTTCACTGGACTGCTGTATAACCCCGTAACTCTGACTGATGCTGTGCTTCAGTTCACCCATCTGTAAATCTGGGAGGTAGATACTCATTTTACAGTTGTTTAAAATTTAAGATGAACAAAAAAAAAAAAATCTATGAATGCATTAAAGCATACTACAATGATGTAAGAGTTGATTGCTGATCCTAGCAATGATGCCTCTTTGTTTCTTCTTAAGAGAAATCTCTTAACCCCTTGGAGCTTATCTTTTGTACCTTTAAGATATTTGGTGTCCTTTTCCTTCTGCTCATAAGAGGAAGGAAGGCAAAAAAAGCCCATTTTGCTTCATGTCACTCTTTATCTTCTCAGTTTACCCCTCATGATTAAGCTCCTCAAAGTCTACAGATCACCAGCTTTCTATGGTCCAATGTGCAGCATGCTCTTATGAAAGGCACATTCTCTACAAAGGTAAATACTGCTTCACAGTCTAGTGAAAACCTCATCTCTTCCTGTGACACCTTGCTTAAAAATATTCTATCAACATTCCACTCTGTAGTTTTATGTAGAGTGCTGACTCTGTTTATTATGTATTTGGAAATGGCACAGCTACATTTTGAAGGGATGTTACCTTCTCTCACCTCCAGGCTATGGCCAACTTCTGCTGCCTTGATTCGCTGAGCTCTTCAAAGAATCAATCACAAAATCACAGAGGTGGAGAACAGCAACTCCAGATTGTCTAGTCCACCCCTCGGCTCAAGCAGGGTCAGCTAGAAGAGGCTGCCCAGGACTGTGTCCAGCTGGGCTTTGACTGACTCCAGGGATGGAGACTCCACAGCCTCCCTGGACCACCTGTGCCAGTGTTCAACAGTCCTTGCAGTAAAGAAGGGTTTTCTTATGTTCAGATGGTATTTCATGGGTTTCAACTTGTGTTTCAGCTTGGTTTGCAGAGGGACCCATATAAAACTATAGCATGCTAGTGGGAAGAAAAACACCCTGCTGAACCAGATCTAGACATTTTACCAAGCCTGTGTACAACTTCAAAATAAAGTACAAGTAGGGCCAAAATAGCATAGAGATCTTGAGATGATCTGTCTTTCTGCAACCAATGGAGACAGACTCTAGGCTTCCACAAGCCAGTCAGTGGTTGAGTTGAGTAGCTCATTGTCTGGTCAAAGGTGAGGCAACAACTCAAGATGAATTGTGCATTGCTTCCCCCAGAGCTGTTTTTACTATTCTGATTTTATGCAGCTCCAGGATGGGTGTATCTTAACTGATAACTGTGATAAAGCAGGTGACAGTAGCAGTAATACCTACTCATTTAAACTACACATAAGATATCATGGACTTTTGTGTACTGAAATCGAGTCTTTTCTACCGTGATGACAAATGCTTCCTGTTTTAAAGTATGTGGTACCACCTACTTTTGGAGTAAATGGCTTTTGTAAATAATTTGTCTATTTGTGTACTTAAAGTGAGAAACAAATCCTGCTAATAAAAGAGTAAACATGGAGTAAATATCAACATTGTGAACTATGTTTTAGATTTTCCCCTTAGCCACAGTTTTCCTACTCAAGTGACTAATGTCAATTCTCCCATTTCTGCTAAAGAAAAACTACCAGGCCGACCAATTAAGTTTAATGCAAAAGGATATTCAAATCCATTAAAGTGCTTAAATCCTCTCGTCATTAGCTGCTCTTAAAATATACACGTTGGAAAGGGTATCAAAATTTCCTCTGTTAGGCAAAACAATTACTGAAATCATTCTTCAAAATGACAGATTAGAATAGGGTAAGTACTAAATCCATTTGTTTCCCAGCATGCCAAAGAAATTTAAAGGACCAGAGAGTTGCAGTATTCCATCATCAAGAGGCTTAACCTTGGAGTTTCTCTTGAAATCTCAGGGTTTCTTCTGAAACTGCACCCATATTTATCTCCTGAAACCTGCAGTAGTTATTGGGGATTAGCTAGCAATACTACCTGTTATTAGAGTGTCCTGATATTCCTTTCACCTATTTTTCCTAGACTTTTCCTGGTGCGACAAAGCCAAACAAATCACAATTTTCCACACCTGGAAATCTACCTCAGGCTGAGTTATTAAAAAAATAAAAAGCTCATCCCCCACCAAGCAATATAGTGCCAAGCAAAAACCGGGGAAAGAATTGCTTTACATTTCTGGAAATCACTTTGAGAGCTCCAAGAGACCTCTTCTGGTCTGGCCTGCCCAGTGTTCTCAGACATCACCACGTCCCTGTCCCTGAGAAGGGCAGTAAAGCAGCAGCTGCCACAGCCCATTTTGTGGATTTAGGTTTTGGGGTCCGCAACATTGCTGTATTTTGACATTTTGGGGTCTTCTCAGCAGCAAAGCAGTGTTTCAGCCTGAATGACTGGATAGGGCAGGAGAAAAAACTGTGCTTTGCCCTCAACTGCACTTGTTGTGAGCAGCATCCCCAGAAAGAGGGGGATTCCCACCCAGGAAGGGTGGCAGTCTCCTGTTCCCTGATCAGAGTAGCCAAGCAAGTCCTTAGCCTGTGTCTGCACCAACTCCAAACACCAAAAAATGGTCACGGGCTTCACTTTCAGGGACCAATGTCTGCTCCTAAACTGAGCTCCAGCAACCAGGGGCCCAGGCAGCGAGCCCAAGGACCTTGCATGGGAACAGAAACCCCATGGAGGATTTTTGTGCCCACAGAACTGATTTCATCAAGGGAGTAATGGGGTACATTACCTAGGGGTACCTACATTGGCCAGGGCCTGCCTGCCACCCATGACTACAGTTAAATGGAGAATTTAGAAGACTCTTAAAGTCACTTAAAAACTCCCTTTAAGTGCAGAAGTGTGCAGCTGGCCAGGTCCTGACCTGAGTGGCTCCCTCAGGCAGCAGGGAACAGACAGTCCAACCAGAGTAGCTGAGGGAGGGGGCCAGACCCCACGCTCCATATAGTGAGTTGTGCAGGAAAAACTAAAAATAACAGAAAGGCTTTTTTGTACCCACCCACACAACTCAGGCTAGGGAGTGTGGGTGCCAGTGGGTGCTCCAGAGATGGGTGCTCCCTTGGCTCCCTCTCAGGTGGGGGCTACCCTGCTGCCTCCTGCCTGGCTGCTCCCTGCAGAATGCCTTCACACTTACACTGACTGGCAACATTCAGTGAGGGAATTGAATGTGGATCGCACCTAACTGAAGCTTTGCTTGCAAGAGCCATGCTTAAACAGAGAAAGAAAAGCACAAGCTGGAATGCAGCATCTGTCGCAGAGGAGAAGCAGCCCCTTCCAGCACAAGCTCTTACACGCTGGAAGGCACTAAAAACTGCAGCGAGACCTCCACAGCCATCAGCTGCCTGCTGTTTGCTCCACTGGCACAGCAGCAATAAGGACTTCACCACGCAGGAACTGTGGGATGTGTCAAGGACAAGCAGTAGGTGGGGGTGAGGTATCATCCTCCTGAGAGCTGTTAGCAGGGTTTAGATAACCATGCAGTGAATAACCAAGTCTCAGCTGTGGCTTGCTACAATTTTTATTGCTAAAAGCAAAAATGTAGTGCTATCATGCCTGATTCTAGCTCAGCTGTCCTCCTGTGGCACAGCTCCCAAAACCATAGGCTTGTTTCCTTCTGCAGCAGCTCCTCCAGGGATAACTGAAGGTAAAATCCAGTCCCTGCTCCTTCACACTGGCTCTCTGAAAAATAAAAAAAACCAGGTGTAACTAAAAACTATAATGGTGACCCTGAACATCTAAGAGAGGATTAAGAAAAAGCAGTTATTCTCAGCAACAGGCACTGAGAAAATAAAGTATGTATTTTAATAAAGCAAGAGCAGGAAAAGAAACTCCAACCATTGCCCCTCTGCCAAAGGAGGATGGCCTGCAAGACCCCAGAGTGGGTCACAGTAGCCAGGCCATGAAATTTCCCTGAAGACTGACTCACTCACTCAGCAGCTCAGACTTAACTGAGCTCCTTCTTTTCTGAGCCTGGCAGCCTTTCCTGTGGCAACAGCACCCTCCAGCTGCTGCCTCTGCAGCACAGCATCATACGCCTACTGCACTGCCCTGGAAACTGCACCACCTCACACCAGATACCTTGGTGACAGGGACATACAGATATTCCCAGGATTCCTGGGCCTCCAAAAAGTAGCAACAGATGCTCCAGCTTTTGTCACTCAGGCACCTAGGCACTTACCCATCACTTCTGGTGTCTGAATTCTCCCTCGCTCCCTGTGTCGGCAGGGCTGTGACCCTCACTGGGTGCTTGGGCTACCCCCTTTCAAAACACTGGATATCATCTGCGCTGAAAAAACAACACCATTAAGCAGAAGCAAGCAGAATTGAGATAAGACAAGAAACTACTCCCTTGTACTCACCAGAGATCCTCTTCTCTCTTACGCTCTGTTAGGATCCTGTTCTATAGACTCCACCCTAACACACGTTGCCAGGAACAGTCCCCAAACCACCAATGAGACGGGCAGCACTGCAGCTTCCAAAGTGACCTTCCTAATACCATCCAGAGCAAGAGAAGGAGGAACAAAACCTGATATAAAGCCACCACAAGAATCCTGAATAATAAGAATCAACACTGAGCACGAAGTTGCTCAAAGCACAAAGTCACCTCCCTCAAAACCAGGACTTGGTAAAACTGACAGAAGAGAAGACACAAAGATGGTCACAGTCCCCAGAAAAAGACACCCCTGAGCTCAAAAGACCACCAAGGAACATAAAAAGCCCATGTAAACTCATCAACCTGCTCACCCGCTGGTTCCAAAAGAAAAACATGGAAGGTAACAGACAGAAAGCATGCATCACAGAAAACATGTTGAGGCACAGCAATAAAATCTGGGGGTGTAGCATCCCGAAAAAGCCAAACGCTGAAGCGCTCCAAAGACACACAGTGAAGTGCTCCAGACAGCAGGGTGATGAAGGGCTACTACAGGGCCACGTGTTGAAGAGCTCCAATAAAAGACAGGTGCGGAAGCGCTCCAAAACAGCGAGGCAGTGAAGCACTGCTCCACGATGGTGCCATTAAGCACTCCAACATACACCAGGCATTGCAGAAATCAAGAAAAAAGCCACAGGGTGAAACACCCCAAAAAGAGCCATGTGGTGGGTGTCTCCAAAAAAGCCCAACAAGGCAGTGTTCCCCAAAAGAACAGGTACTGAAGGACACTCTCCAGGGCTCCCTGGAGAAACACTCCGAAAAATCACAGGTGATGAAGAGAGCAGGAGAGTCAGACAGTGAACAACCCCCTAAAGCAGGGTGGTGAAGGAACCCTCCAGGAGGCTGTGATGAACAAGACCTGGGTGGCGCAGTGAAGGACTCCAGAAAAGCCAGGTCACACAGAGAAAGGCTACTCCAGGGTGGCATGGAGAAGGACTCCCAAGAACAGCTGGGCAGCACAGGAAGGACTCCAAGAAGACTTGGGTGGCACAGTGCAGGACTCCCAAAAAGAGGCAGGCAGCGTCATGCAGGCCTTGTCAGGGGTGGCACAGTGACAAACTCCAAGAAGAGCCAGGAGGGACAGTGAAGAGTTCCTCCAGACTGGCATGATGAAGGACCCCCCCAGTGTGGCCTGACGAAGGACTCCTCCATAAGGGCCTGGGAGGACTCCTCTGGGGGACAATGATGAAGTACTCCAAGAAGAGTCCGGTGCACAATGAAGGACTCCTAACGGGCAGCATGGTGAAGGGCTCCTCCGGGGAGGTGCTATGAGGGGCTCCTTTGACAGAGCACAATGAGGGGCTCCTCTTGGGGCAGCACAGTGTAGGGCTCCTCTGGGGCAGTGTGACAAAGGCTCCAAGAAGAGCTGACAGAACACTGAAGGGCTCCTCCAAGACTGCACATTGAAAAGTTACTCCAAGTGGCATAATGAGGGGGTCCTCTGGGGCGGTGCAAGGAGGGGCTCACCCAGCGTGGTGTGATGAAAGGCTTCTTCAAGACAGCGCAGTGAAGGGCTCCTCGAGTCTGAACAATGAGGAGTTACTCTGTGATGTGGGGCGCCTCCAGGTTGGCATGATGAGGGGCTCCCTATGGATCTGCGTGATGAAGGTGAAGCGCGGAAACAAACTCTACAACTCAGAAAGAGTTATAAAGCAGGCATGTTTATTCCAGCCGGGGTGCAAGGGGATTTCTTCACAAAGCTTGCACACCGTCTCTGGCAAGTAGCCAGATATTTATTACAAAAAACCATACATATTCATTTGGAAGGGCTGGGTTATTACAATTAGTTCGGGGAATAGGTGTGATTCTTAGAATTATTCAAGGAGAGAAGTATGTGGTCCTCTTGCAGTGTCCCGCTGTTAAGCAAAGTCCAGATGTCTCCTTCCTCTTCATTAATTTTTCAACTTGGCTTCCTGTGCATGCTCTCCGGCCCTTCGGTTCCTCTCCAGGTTATAGAGTCGGCCTTTTACCTGTTTGTTTTGTTAATTGGAACTTTTGTGTCTGTTAAGATGTCCCAGAAAGTAAGTCCTTTAGCTGGTATGTCTCCCCCTTTATCTCAAAGACAGGGATTAGTTTACTATCTATCCTGTTTTCTGTAAGAATGTTATCTACTTAACATTGCCTGAGGGCTAGGACTCCTTTAGCTTTTTTTTTTGCTTTCCTCATATCAATTCCCCCCTTTTCTTTTACCTGTGAAAATTATTTTGCTATATCATGCCGTTCCCTTAAAGGGTTTTGGCCAAGTATGCACCTACAGTCCCTACCCATAATCCAACCATGTTGATAATCAGTGTCCATCCTTTCATTGGAAATATATAATGAGCCGGTTTAATGTTGTGTACAGGCCCATCCAGACCTCGAGCTCTGGTCCCTAGGACCAATTCCCGCAGCTGTTTTTGTAGGCTGATAACATAATTAGTTACTATTTCATTCCCAATCTAAATGGATGCCCCCCCGCCTGTATCATATATGGTTTCCTATATACTATTTCAAAAGAACTTAATCCCTCCTCAATTCTGGGTTTGGTCCCGATTTTAAAAAGTGCTAAAGACAATGATCGAGGCCAAGGTAATTCGACCTCCTGACCTAGTTTTGTAATTTACTTAAGTGATTCATCTTCTCTACTTGACCACTTGCTTGTGGACTATATAGAATATGCAACTGCCAGTCTATTTGTATGATCAATGCAAGTAATTGTTTTAACCATTTGAACCTTAGTAACCATGAAGTAAGCTTGTTCCATATTTCTTCAAAGTCTAAAGAAGCATTGTCTTTTCATATCTCCTGCAAAATACTTAATTATTGCAATATTATTCCTAAATCTACATTTATTTTTCCTGTTTCACCTATGTGTGTACAACAACTATAATTCACAACTGTGCTCAATCCCCCATGTGAGGCCAACATCATGTTTCACTGTCAGCACTTCAGATTGAGAAATTATTTCATTCAGTAACACTTATTACTTCTGCATGGGAATGCATCTGGCCAACCTGAGAAGGTATCTGTTAACACTAATAAGTACCAACACCCCCCTTTTCTTGGGAGTTCAGAAAAATCTATTTGCCAGTGTTGTCCTGGACTATTACCTTTCACTATAACTCCATTTTTAATTTTACTTGATGTGTTTGGATTGTGGTTTTTGTTTTGTTTGGGGTTTTTTTAGTAAACAGCATAGTCATCTTACTGGTTTTTCAATTTAACTGCTTGTATAGGGCATCTGCTCCCCAATGTTTTCTTATGTTCACCTAAATGTAACTTCTATTGTATGTTGGAAGGCACTGTTATTTGCCCATCTGGAAAATAAACCCATCCATATTTTTCTTTATTACCCTTTAGATCATTAATCAATTTTTGATCCTCCTTTGAATATTTAGGTTTCAAATCTGAGTTTAAGATTGAAAGTTTTACCATCTGGGACCAAAGCTAATGCTATGGTTGCCATTTCTGCCGCCTGTCTGGCCTTTCAATCTGCCAAATTATTTCCAATTTCCTGTTCAGTGTTACCATTTTGATGCCCTCAACAATGCATGATGGCTACTTTTTCAGGGAGTTTTATGGTTTCTAGCAGCCTTAAAATTTCCTCCACATGTTTTGTTTTCTTTGTGCTGTGAATAATCCTCGTTCTTTCCATATGGCGCATGAGCATGTACTACTCCAAAAGCATATTTCTAATCTTAACCTTTTTCCCTTTTGCCAGTTCTAAAACTTTGGTCAAGGCAATTATTTCAGCCTTCTGAGCAGAAGTCCCTACTGGCAACGATTTAGTTTCTATTACTTCGTCAGTGGTGATCACAGTGTATCCTGCCTTACGGTTTTCCCTGTTTTATGAAGCTGCTTCCATCCATGAACCAGGTGCCTTCAGCATTCTCAAGTGGTTCTTCTTTTAAGTCAGGTCTACTGGAGAAAATGGCTTCCATGATCTCCAGACAGTCACAGGTTAAAGGCTCTGATATGGTCCCACTGAGAAAAGAGGCTGGATTCACAATGTTCGTGGTTCATAATTGGCACCAACCTGTCATTCCAAGGAAAGTTTGGAGTTCTTTTGCCATTCTGGGTTCACGTGTGCGACAGATGGCCTCTTTCCGTTCTCAGCTCTGTTGTTCTTCAGGAATACCAAATCCTAAGTAGGTCACTTGCTTCTGGACCAGTTGAGCTTTCTGTTGAGATACCCGATATCCACTAAGTCCCAGGAAGTTAAGCAAACTGACAGTCCATAGTACACAGTCTTCCTTCATCCTTGTAGCTATGAAAAGGTCACCTACAGATTGTAGTAAAATTCCTCCTAGTGAGGGCAGAGTCCAGGTTTCAAGTTCTCAGGCCAATTGATTCCCAGAGATAGTGGGGCTGGTTTTAAAACCTTGTGGTAACACTGTCCAGGTTAACCGTTTTGGTTTCGGTTGGGTTTTTTTTCCTCCCTGTATCAGGGTTTCCTCATTCAAAAGCAAATAGCTTCTGGCTTTCTTTTTTGCTTTCCTCATATCAAAGGGGTCCTACGGATCAGCACAGTGAAGGGCTCCTCCAGGATGGTGCGACAAGCTGATCCTCTGGGCTTCTTGTGATGAAAGGCTGAAACGGCACAATGAGGGGCTCTTCTGTGGAGGTGTGATATGGGGCTGATAGGGATCGCTGCAGAATTGGCACGGTGAAAGCCTGCTCCAGGACACTGAAACTGTGAGTTCCTCCAGCACAGCATGATGAAGAGCTGCTCTGGAGTGGTGCAGTGAAGGCCTCCTCTGCAGCAGAGTGATGAAGCGCACTTCCAGGGGACCATGATGAGGGGCTCCTCTGAGGCAGTGTGGTGAACAGCTCCTCCAGGGCGGTGTGAGGAAGGACTCGTCCGGGCAGCACAATGAAGGCCTCCTACTGAGCAGCAAAGGGAAGGGCTCCTCGGGGAGAGTGTGCTGAAGGGCTACAAGAAGACCCAACCAGCGTGGGGAGCAGCCCCTCTGGGTGGGGATGATGACATGCTCCTCTGGCATGACACGGTGAACTGTTCCTCTGGTGCAGCGTGGTTGAGGAATCCTTCACTACAATGTGGTGAAGGGCACCTCCAGAGCAAACCAGTAAATGCCTCATCCAGACAGGCATACATGGGCAAACATACGATATGTACGACAAAATACGATACACACGACAGGCAATACAATAAAACCCATATATTACATACCTTACCATGCAATGCATAACAGAGAGAAAATAAAATACATACCATACATAAAATGCAACATACACGATATGATAAGTATCAAACCAAACAGTAAAATACAATATATATAATAATTACAAAACGTTCAAGACGAAACAATGAAAAATACAGCAAAATACATACCACACAATATATGACAAACCATAAAATACCAACCAGATAAACATCAGTATAAAAGTAATTACAAACCAAAAAATGATACACAATACATTACACACTACAACAAGCTACATCCCATATTCACAACTAACACAATACACATGATGCACAAAATGACAGATAAAATACAAGATAAAATATCATTAATAAAACACCATAAATACAATGCAATACAAAACAGCATATAAAACACAAAAGATGATCCAATAAAAAATAATATAACAACCACACTCCGAAGAAGGGATGAAAATTGGATCCTCTGGGGCTGCACGGTGAAGGCCGCATATGGAGCAAGACTCGTCCAGGATGGCGTGATCGAGGCCTCCAAGAAGAGCTGGGATGTGCCGTGCAGAGCTCCTCCGGGGCGGGGCGACGATGGCTCCTCCGCGGCGGCGCAGCCAAGGCGAAGGGCTCCTCCGCGGAGGCAGACGTTACAAACCATACCATACAATACCGTACCCACGATACAAGACAGACAATACCCTACAGACCACACCATAACCTACAGACCTTACCCGACGGTGCAAACCACACCTGTCAGATAACACTACACACAACCGACAGACAAGGAATCACAAGACAAAATACAAGACAGACAATCCAGCCCCAAATCCATTACAATACACACACAGGTACTACAAAACACAAAACACATTACAATGCCAAGTACATCACAAAATCTACAGTGCCAAAAAACACAGTATGTCCTCTACAAGAAGGAGCACGCCATACCATACAGAAAAATGCACAAAATAATGCTCAAAAATACTACAAAATACATTACAAAGAAAAATAAGTTTCTCTACAAAATACATAAAAAGCAACCCAAAATACAATAAATATTACATTAACAAAGAAAAATTGCCATACACAGTATGTTAGAAAATAAAATACATACAATGCAAGGGAAGATACAAATCCTCCAATACATTCAATGCTGTACAGTACATACCATAAAATACCACACAACCAATAAAACAGACGATACAGTGCAAACTACATGGGATACAATTAAAGCCATTCCATACCTACAGTGTGCAATAGGATATAAACCAGAACACAATACATGGAGTATACGAAATGCAACACATACAACACATCAAATATATAACACAAAAATCTGCACAGAGAATACGTACAAACAATACAATACCCACAGTGATACAGAGGATACTTAACCTAGGATACATTCCAGACCATAAACACACACCATACCGTACGTACAAGAACATCGATACCAAACCCCAATCATACAGTACAACAGATACCATGAAGAGCCTACGACACTTACCAAAATCCAAAATAGAATACACAGATGACATGAAATCCCATCCCATACCATACACAAGTCAAAATAATACCCAAAGGACTACATATTCTAACACACAGAAACACGATGATCCATACGATGCAGATGATGCATACCATACCGTAATACATCACAACTCATACAATACCGTAAATACCAAAGCAGATGCTACAACACAATGCACCCTGCAGTACAGACCTCTAAATACCGTATGATACAAGACGCAGAGTAAAACATACCCACTAACAATACAAGACAAAGTACCACACGGCCAATGCAGTACGGCAGAAAGGACGCACAGCACCAGACAACAGAAAAACCCAGACCACACTTACCAGACAATACTTACCCCACGGTCTGCAGAGGGGCGCCTGCCTGCCGCTCCGGCGGCACTCACCAAAGCCCAAAACTCTCTCACGAGGCACCACGCTCAAGGGCTCCTCCCCCACAGGGGTGATGAAGAGCTCACCAGGCACAACGGCAGTGAAGGGCTCCTCCAGGGCAGCGTGCTGAAGGGCTGCAAGGAGACCCACCAAGCGTGCGGAACAGCTCCTCTGGGGCCACCGTCATCAAAAGCTCCTCCAATGCCACACCTGGAGGGGCTCCTCCAGGGCTTGCATGATGATGGGCTGCTCCGCTGACACGCACAGAAGAGCTCCCTGAGGGCCTCGCAGGAAAAAGCTCCTCCGCTGCAACACGGTGAAGGGCTCCTCCAGGGTAGGGATGACCAAGGCCTCCTCCGGGACAGCACAGTGAAGCTCTCCTGCATGGGCGCCACGCAGGGCTCCAAGGACAGACGGGCAGCACCACCAAGCGCTCCGACGGGCAGGTGTAACAGGGAAGGGCTCCTCCAGCTTGGCGCCATGAAGGGCTGCTCCAAGGCAGGGATGATGCTGGGCTCCTCCAAAGACACAGCAATCAAGGGCCCCCTGGCCCAGCACGAGCAGGAGGGCTCCTGCATGCCCACAGGGCAAAGGGCACCTCTGGGGCAGGCTGGGGAACAGCTCCTGCCGCACAGCACACGGAAGGAAGGGCTCCAACAGCAGCTCGACCATGCAATGAGGACCCCCTGCAGAGCCGCACAACCAGGTGCTCCTCGGGAGTCACGATGAAAACGGCATCCTCTGCCGTGGCAGGATGAAGAGCTCCTCTGGGTACAGCGTCCGGAAGGGATGCAAGGAGACCCACCAAGCGTGGGGAACAGCTGCTCTCTGGGGCCAGGGTCACCAAGGGCTCCTCCAGTGCCACATGATCAAGGGCTCCTCCACAGCCCTCCGACGCTGAAGGGCTCCTCTGCGGCTGGCATGATGGTGGGCTGCTCCGCTGCCACCCACAGCACAGCTCCTGAGGGCCTCCCGGGACACTGCTCCTCCGCTGCCACCTGTGACCGCCTCCTCTGGGTCACCACGGCAAAGGTCTCCACGGAAACACGCAACGCGTAACAAAGAGATCCACTGCGGTGGGACCGCGGTCAAGGGCTCCTCCAGCACCACGGGATGAAGGGCAGCGTCAACACCCAACCAGCGTGGGGCACAGCCCCTCTGGGGCGGGCCTGATCAGGGCCTTCCTCTGCCAGCACACGCTGAACTGCTCCTCCGGGGAGCCACACATTGCAAAACAGACCATACAATACAGACAAATCCATACTGACAGTCCCATATATTATTATTAGACACCTTACCATACTATTACAGACCAGACAGAAAAGGCAATACATACTATAGGAGAGAGTAAACCCAACACCGACGATACATACAAGTCATGGCAATAAAACAGATACAAAAATATGGCAATAAACAAAGATACAAAAATACATGCCACACAATACATGACAAACCATACCATATTAACTCCAGCACAACACAAAGAACAATACAATCCATACCAGACAATACAGGCAGGGCAGTGTCAAACACAATGCAGCACAAGATAGACAAGATGATGCAATACACGGGATTCCACATAGGCCATTCCCTAGATTACACAACACACCGTACAGTACACAACACACCTACCATCCATGAAACACACTACACACAACACAATGCAAAATACGATCCACACTACAAGATGCAATATACAGATGCCAACACACAAAAGGAAATACACTCTAGATAAAACGCAATATACCAGAAAGCAGACAATTCCAGACAATGCAGAACAGAATACATCCCATAAATCAATCCAAACACACACAGTACGTACAATAACTAACAGGCCATAACCACCTATATTACGGGAACCATCCCACCATACAAAACACACTACAACACAATTCAAGTCACAAAGGTACACAGCACCAATAATACAAGACATCAGAACACAAGAAATACCATTCCGCAGGGAAAAAGACAACCAACACAAGACATGCAAGGCCGAGCCCCGATGACGAGCGGCTCCTCGGGCAACGTGCAGTGAGCCCAGGGATGCTCCGCGGCGGCGTGATCGAGGCCTCCAAGAAGAGCTGGGATGCGCCGTGCAGAGCTCCTCCGGGGCGGGGCGACGATGGCTCCTCCGCGGCGGCGCAGCCAAGGCGAAGGGCTCCTCCGCGGAGGCAGACGTTACAAACCATACCATACAATACCGTACCCACGATACAAGACAGACAATACCCTACAGACCACACCATAACCTACAGACCTTACCCGACGGTGCAAACCACACCTGTCAGATAACACTACACACAACCGACAGACAAGGAATCACAAGACAAAATACAAGACAGACAATCCAGCCCCAAATCCATTACAATACACACACAGGTACTACAAAACACAAAACACATTACAATGCCAAGTACATCACAAAATCTACAGTGCCAAAAAACACAGTATGTCCTCTACAAGAAGGAGCACGCCATACCATACAGAAAAATGCACAAAATAATGCTCAAAAATACCACAAAATACATTACAAAGAAAAATAAGTTTCTGTACAAAATACATAAAAAGCAACCCAAAATACAATAAATATTACATTACCAAAGAAAAATTGCCATACACAGTATGTTAGAAAATAAAATACATACAATGCAAGGGAAGATACAAATCCTCCAATACATTCAATGCTGTACAGTACATACCATAAAATACCACACAACCAATAAAACAGACGATACAGTGCAAACTACATGGGATAAAATTAAAGCCATTCCATACCTACAGTGTGCAATAGGATATAAACCAGAACACAATATATGGAGTATACGAAATGCAACACATACAACACATCAAATATATAACACAAAAATCTGTACAGAGAATACGTACAAACAATACAATACCCACAGTGATACAGAGGATACTTAACCTAGGATATATTCCAGACCATAAACACACACCATACCGTACGTACAAGAACATCGATACCAAACCCCAATCATACAGTACAACAGATACCATGAAGAGCCTACGACACTTACCAAAATACAAAATAGAATACACAGATGACATGAAATCCCATCCCATACCATACACAAGTCAAAATAATACCCAAAGGACTACATATTCTAACACACAGAAACACGATGATCCATACGATGCAGATGATGCATACCATACCGTAATACATCACAACTCATACAATACCGTAAATACCAAAGCAGATGCTACAACACAATGCACCCTGCAGTACAGACCTCTAAATACCGTATGATACAAGACGCAGAGTAAAACATACCCACTAACAATACAAGACAAAGTACCACACGGCCAATGCAGTACGGCAGAAAGGACGCACAGCACCAGACAACAGAAAAACCCAGACCACACTTACCAGACAATACTTACCCCACGGTCTGCAGAGGGGCGCCTGCCTGCCGCTCCGGCGGCACTCACCAAAGCCCAAAACTCTCTCACGAGGCACCACGCTCAAGGGCTCCTCCCCCACAGGGGTGATGAAGAGCTCACCAGGCACAACGGCAGTGAAGGGCTCCTCCAGGGCAGCGTGCTGAAGGGCTGCAAGGAGACCCACCCAGCGTGCGGAACAGCTCCTCTGGGGCCACCGTCATCAAAAGCTCCTCCAATGCCACACGCTCAAGGGCTCCTCCAGAGCGCTCTGACGCTCAAGGGGCTCCTCCAGGGCTTGCATGATGATGGGCTGCTCCGCTGACACGCACAGAAGAGCTCCCTGAGGGCCTCGCAGGAAAAAGCTCCTCCGCTGCAACACGGTGAAGGGCTCCTCCAGGGTAGGGATGATCAAGGCCTCCTCCGGGACAGCACAGTGAAGCTCTCCTGCATGGGCGCCACGCAGGGCTCCAAGGACAGACGGGCAGCACCACCAAGCGCTCCGACGGGCAGGTGTAACAGGGAAGGGCTCCTCCAGCTTGGCGCCATGAAGGGCTGCTCCAAGGCGGGGATGATGCTGGGCTCCTCCAAAGACACAGCAATCAAGGGCCCCCTGGCCCAGCACGAGCAAGGAGGGCTCCTGCATGCCCACAGGGCAAAGGGCACCTCTGGGGCAGGCTGGGGAACAGCTCCTGCCGCACAGCACACGGAAGGAAGGGCTCCAACAGCAGCTCGACCATGCAATGAGGACCCCCTGCAGAGCCGCACAACCAGGTGCTCCTCGGGAGTCACGATGAAAACGGCATCCTCTGCCGTGGCAGGATGAAGAGCTCCTCTGGGTACAGCGTCCGGAAGGGATGCAAGGAGACCCACCAAGCGTGGGGAACAGCTGCTCTCTGGGGCCAGGGTCACCAAGGGCTCCTCCAGTGCCACATGCTCAAGGGCTCCTCCACAGCCCTCCGACGCTGAAGGGCTCCTCTGCGGCTGGCATGATGGTGGGCTGCTCCGCTGCCACCCACAGCACAGCTCCTGAGGGCCTCCCGGGACACTGCTCCTCCGCTGCCACCTGTGACCGCCTCCGCTGGGTCACCACGGCAAAGGTCTCCACGGAAACACGCAACGCGTAACAAAGAGATCCACTGCGGTGGGACCGCGGTCAAGGGCTCCTCCAGCACCACGGGATGAAGGGCAGCGTCAACACCCAACCAGCGTGGGGCACAGCCCCTCTGGGGCGGGCCTGATCAGGGCCTTCCTCTGCCAGCACACGCTGAACTGCTCCTCCGGGGAGCCACACATTGCAAAACAGACCATACAATACAGACAAATCCATACTGACAGTCCCATATATTATTATTAGACACCTTACCATACTATTACAGACCAGACAGAATAGGCAATACATACTATAGGAGAGAGTAAACCCAGCACCGACGATACATACAAGTCATGGCAATAAAACAGATACAAAAATATGGCAATAAACAAAGATACAAAAATACATGCCACACAATACATGACAAACCATACCATATTAACTCCAGCACAACACAAAGAACAATACAATCCATACCAGACAATACAGGCAGGGCAGTGTCAAACACAATGCAGCACAAGATAGACAAGATGATGCAATACACGGGATTCCACATAGGCCATTCCCTAGATTACACAACACACCGTACAGTACACAACACACCTACCATCCATGAAACACACTACACACAACACAATGCAAAATACGATCCACACTACAAGATGCAGTATACAGATGCCAACACACAAAAGGAAATACACTCTAGATAAAACGCAATATACCAGAAAGCAGACAATTCCAGACAATGCAGAACAGAATACATCCCATAAATCAATCCAAACACACACAGTACGTACAATAACTAACAGGCCATAACCACCTATATTACGGGAACCATCCCACCATACAAAACACACTACAACACAATTCAAGTCACAAAGGTACACAGCACCAATAATACAAGACATCAGAACACAAGAAATACCATTCCGCAGGAAAAAGACAACCAACACAAGACATGCAAGGCCGAGCCCCGATGACGAGCGGCTCCTCGGGCAACGTGCAGTGAGCCCAGGGATGCTCCGCGGCGGCGTGATCGAGGCCTCCAAGAAGAGCTGGGATGCGCCGTGCAGAGCTCCTCCGGGGCGGGGCGACGATGGCTCCTCCGCGGCGGCGCAGCCAAGGCGAAGGGCTCCTCCGCGGAGGCAGACGTTACAAACCATACCATACAATACCGTACCCACGATACAAGACAGACAATACCCTACAGACCACACCATAACTTACAGACCTTACCCGACGGTGCAAACCACACCTGTCAGATAACACTACACACAACCGACAGACAAGGAATCACAAGACAAAATACAAGACAGACAATCCAGCCCCAAATCCATTACAATACACACACAGGTACTACAAAACACAAAACACATTACAATGCCAAGTACATCACAAAATCTACAGTGCCAAAAAACACAGTATGTCCTCTACAAGAAGGAGCACGCCATACCATACAGAAAAATGCACAAAATAATGCTCAAAAAAACCACAAAATACAATACAAAGAAAAATAAGTTTCTGTACAAAATACATAAAAAGCAACCCAAAATACAATAAATATTACATTACCAAAGAAAAATTGCCATACACAGTATGTTAGAAAATAAAATACATACAATGCAAGGGAAGATACAAATCCTCCAATACATTCAATGCTGTACAGTACATACCATAAAATACCACACAACCAATAAAACAGACGATACAGTGCAAACTACATGGGATACAATTAATGCCATTCCATACCTACAGTGTGCAATAGGATATAAACCAGAACACAATACATGGAGTATACGAAATGCAACACATACAACACATCAAATATATAACACAAAAATCTGTACAGAGAATACGTACAAACAATACAATACCCACAGTGATACAGAGGATACTTAACCTAGGATACATTCCAGACCATAAACACACACCATACCGTACGTACAAGAACATCGATACCAAACCCCAATCATACAGTACAACAGATACCATGAAGAGCCTACGACACTTACCAAAATACAAAATAGAATACACAGATGACATGAAATCCCATCCCATCCCATACACAAGTCAAAATAATACCCAAAGGACTACATATTCTAACACACAGAAACACGATGATCCATACGATGCAGATGATGCATACCATACCGTAATACATCACAACTCATACAATACCGTAAATACCAAAGCAGATGCTACAACACAATGCACCCTGCAGTACAGACCTCTAAATACCGTATGATACAAGACGCAGAGTAAAACATACCCACTAACAATACAAGACAAAGTACCACACGGCCAATGCAGTACGGCAGAAAGGACGCACAGCACCAGACAACAGAAAAACCCAGACCACACTTACCAGACAATACTTACCCCACGGTCTGCAGAGGGGCGCCTGCCTGCCGCTCCGGCGGCACTCACCAAAGCCCAAAACTCTCTCACGAGGCACCACGCTCAAGGGCTCCTCCCCCACAGGGGTGATGAAGAGCTCACCAGGCACAACGGCAGTGAAGGGCTCCTCCAGGGCAGCGTGCTGAAGGGCTGCAAGGAGACCCACCCAGCGTGCGGAACAGCTCCTCTGGGGCCACCGTCATCAAAAGCTCCTCCAATGCCACACGCTCAAGGGCTCCTCCAGAGCGCTCTGACGCTCAAGGGGCTCCTCCAGGGCTTGCATGATGATGGGCTGCTCCGCTGACACGCACAGAAGAGCTCCCTGAGGGCCTCGCAGGAAAAAGCTCCTCCGCTGCAACACGGTGAAGGGCTCCTCCAGGGTAGGGATGATCAAGGCCTCCTCCGGGACAGCACAGTGAAGCTCTCCTGCATGGGCGCCACGCAGGGCTCCAAGGACAGACGGGCAGCACCACCAAGCGCTCCGACGGGCAGGTGTAACAGGGAAGGGCTCCTCCAGCTTGGCGCCATGAAGGGCTGCTCCAAGGCGGGGATGATGCTGGGCTCCTCCAAAGACACAGCAATCAAGGGCCCCCTGGCCCAGCACGAGCAAGGAGGGCTCCTGCATGCCCACAGGGCAAAGGGCACCTCTGGGGCAGGCTGGGGAACAGCTCCTGCCGCACAGCACACGGAAGGAAGGGCTCCAACAGCAGCTCGACCATGCAATGAGGACCCCCTGCAGAGCCGCACAACCAGGTGCTCCTCGGGAGTCACGATGAAAACGGCATCCTCTGCCGTGGCAGGATGAAGAGCTCCTCTGGGTACAGCGTCCGGAAGGGATGCAAGGAGACCCACCAAGCGTGGGGAACAGCTGCTCTCTGGGGCCAGGGTCACCAAGGGCTCCTCCAGTGCCACATGATCAAGGGCTCCTCCACAGCCCTCCGACGCTGAAGGGCTCCTCTGCGGCTGGCATGATGGTGGGCTGCTCCGCTGCCACCCACAGCACAGCTCCTGAGGGCCTCCCGGGACACTGCTCCTCCGCTGCCACCTGTGACCGCCTCCTCTGGGTCACCACGGCAAAGGTCTCCACGGAAACACGCAACGCGTAACAAAGAGATCCACTGCGGTGGGACCGCGGTCAAGGGCTCCTCCAGCACCACGGGATGAAGGGCAGCGTCAACACCCAACCAGCGTGGGGCACAGCCCCTCTGGGGCGGGCCTGATCAGGGCCTTCCTCTGCCAGCACACGCTGAACTGCTCCTCCGGGGAGCCACACATTGCAAAACAGACCATACAATACAGACAAATCCATACTGACAGTCCCATATATTATTATTAGACACCTTACCATACTATTACAGACCAGACAGAAAAGGCAATACATACTATAGGAGAGAGTAAACCCAACACCGACGATACATACAAGTCATGGCAATAAAACAGATACAAAAATATGGCAATAAACAAAGATACAAAAATACATGCCACACAATACATGACAAACCATACCATATTAACTCCAGCACAACACAAAGAACAATACAATCCATACCAGACAATACAGGCAGGGCAGTGTCAAACACAATGCAGCACAAGATAGACAAGATGATGCAATACACGGGATTCCACATAGGCCATTCCCTAGATTACACAACACACCGTACAGTACACAACACACCTACCATCCATGAAACACACTACACACAACACAATGCAAAATACGATCCACACTACAAGATGCAATATACAGATGCCAACACACAAAAGGAAATACACTCTAGATAAAATGCAATATACCAGAAAGCAGACAATTCCAGACAATGCAGAACAGAATACATCCCATAAATCAATCCAAACACACACAGTACGTACAATAACTAACAGGCCATAACCACCTATATTACGGGAACCATCCCACCATACAAAACACACTACAACACAATTCAAGTCACAAAGGTACACAGCACCAATAATACAAGACATCAGAACACAAGAAATACCATTCCGCAGGGAAAAAGACAACCAACACAAGACATGCAAGGCCGAGCCCCGATGACGAGCGGCTCCTCGGGCAACGTGCAGTGAGCCCAGGGATGCTCCGCGGCGGCGTGATCGAGGCCTCCAAGAAGAGCTGGGATGTGCCGTGCAGAGCTCCTCCGGGGCGGGGCGACGATGGCTCCTCCGCGGCGGCGCAGCCAAGGCGAAGGGCTCCTCCGCGGAGGCAGACGTTACAAACCATACCATACAATACCGTACCCACGATACAAGACAGACAATACCCTACAGACCACACCATAACTTACAGACCTTACCCGACGGTGCAAACCACACCTGTCAGATAACACTACACACAACCGACAGACAAGGAATCACAAGACAAAATACAAGACAGACAATCCAGCCCCAAATCCATTACAATACACACACAGGTACTACAAAACACAAAACACATTACAATGCCAAGGACATCACAAAATCTACAGTGCCAAAAAACACAGTATGTCCTCTACAAGAAGGAGCACGCCATACCATACAGAAAAATGCACAAAATAATGCTCAAAAATACCACAAAATACAATACATTACAAAGAAAAATAAGTTTCTGTACAAAATACATAAAAAGCAACCCAAAATACAATAAATATTACATTACCAAAGAAAAATTGCCATACACAGTATGTTAGAAAATAAAATACATACAATGCAAGGGAAGATACAAATCCTCCAATACATTCAATGCTGTACAGTACATACCATAAAATACCACACAACCAATAAAACAGACGATACAGTGCAAACTACATGGGATAAAATTAAAGCCATTCCATACCTACAGTGTGCAATAGGATATAAACCAGAACACAATACATGGAGTATACGAAATGCAACACATACAACACATCAAATATATAACACAAAAATCTGTACAGAGAATACGTACAAACAATACAATACCCACAGTGATACAGAGGATACTTAACCTAGGATACATTCCAGACCATAAACACACACCATACCGTACGTACAAGAACATCGATACCAAACCCCAATCATACAGTACAACAGATACCATGAAGAGCCTACGACACTTACCAAAATACAAAATAGAATACACAGATGACATGAAATCCCATCCCATACCATACACAAGTCAAAATAATACCCAAAGGACTACATATTCTAACACACAGAAACACGATGATCCATACGATGCAGATGATGCATACCATACCGTAATACATCACAACTCATACAATACCGTAAATACCAAAGCAGATGCTACAACACAATGCACCCTGCAGTACAGACCTCTAAATACCGTATGATACAAGACGCAGAGTAAAACATACCCACTAACAATACAAGACAAAGTACCACACGGCCAATGCAGTACGGCAGAAAGGACGCACAGCACCAGACAACAGAAAAACCCAGACCACACTTACCAGACAATACTTACCCCACGGTCTGCAGAGGGGCGCCTGCCTGCCGCTCCGGCGGCACTCACCAAAGCCCAAAACTCTCTCACGAGGCACCACGCTCAAGGGCTCCTCCCCCACAGGGGTGATGAAGAGCTCACCAGGCACAACGGCAGTGAAGGGCTCCTCCAGGGCAGCGTGCTGAAGGGCTGCAAGGAGACCCACCCAGCGTGCGGAACAGCTCCTCTGGGGCCACCGTCATCAAAAGCTCCTCCAATGCCACACGCTCAAGGGCTCCTCCAGAGCGCTCTGACGCTCAAGGGGCTCCTCCAGGGCTTGCATGATGATGGGCTGCTCCGCTGACACGCACAGAAGAGCTCCCTGAGGGCCTCGCAGGAAAAAGCTCCTCCGCTGCAACACGGTGAAGGGCTCCTCCAGGGTAGGGATGATCAAGGCCTCCTCCGGGACAGCACAGTGAAGCTCTCCTGCATGGGCGCCACGCAGGGCTCCAAGGACAGACGGGCAGCACCACCAAGCGCTCCGACGGGCAGGTGTAACAGGGAAGGGCTCCTCCAGCTTGGCGCCATGAAGGGCTGCTCCAAGGCGGGGATGATGCTGGGCTCCTCCAAAGACACAGCAATCAAGGGCCCCCTGGCCCAGCACGAGCAAGGAGGGCTCCTGCATGCCCACAGGGCAAAGGGCACCTCTGGGGCAGGCTGGAGAACAGCTCCTGCCGCACAGCACACGGAAGGAAGGGCTCCAACAGCAGCTCGACCATGCAATGAGGACCCCCTGCAGAGCCGCACAACCAGGTGCTCCTCGGGAGTCACGATGAAAACGGCATCCTCTGCCGTGGCAGGATGAAGAGCTCCTCTGGGTACAGCGTCCGGAAGGGATGCAAGGAGACCCACCAAGCGTGGGGAACAGCTGCTCTCTGGGGCCAGGGTCACCAAGGGCTCCTCCAGTGCCACATGATCAAGGGCTCCTCCACAGCCCTCCGACGCTGAAGGGCTCCTCTGCGGCTGGCATGATGGTGGGCTGCTCCGCTGCCACCCACAGCACAGCTCCTGAGGGCCTCCCGGGACACTGCTCCTCCGCTGCCACCTGTGACCGCCTCCTCTGGGTCACCACGGCAAAGGTCTCCACGGAAACACGCAACGCGTAACAAAGAGATCCACTGCGGTGGGACCGCGGTCAAGGGCTCCTCCAGCACCACGGGATGAAGGGCAGCGTCAACACCCAACCAGCGTGGGGCACAGCCCCTCTGGGGCGGGCCTGATCAGGGCCTTCCTCTGCCAGCACACGCTGAACTGCTCCTCCGGGGAGCCACACATTGCAAAACAGACCATACAATACAGACAAATCCATACTGACAGTCCCATATATTATTATTAGACACCTTACCATACTATTACAGACCAGACAGAAAAGGCAATACATACTATAGGAGAGAGTAAACCCAACACCGACGATACATACAAGTCATGGCAATAAAACAGATACAAAAATATGGCAATAAACAAAGATACAAAAATACATGCCACACAATACATGACAAACCATACCATATTAACTCCAGCACAACACAAAGAACAATACAATCCATACCAGACAATACAGGCAGGGCAGTGTCAAACACAATGCAGCACAAGATAGACAAGATGATGCAATACACGGGATTCCACATAGGCCATTCCCTAGATTACACAACACACCGTACAGTACACAACACACCTACCATCCATGAAACACACTACACACAACACAATGCAAAATACGATCCACACTACAAGATGCAATATACAGATGCCAACACACAAAAGGAAATACACTCTAGATAAAACGCAATATACCAGAAAGCAGACAATTCCAGACAATGCAGAACAGAATACATCCCATAAATCAATCCAAACACACACAGTACGTACAATAACTAACAGGCCATAACCACCTATATTACGGGAACCATCCCACCATACAAAACACACTACAACACAATTCAAGTCACAAAGGTACACAGCACCAATAATACAAGACATCAGAACACAAGAAATACCATTCCGCAGGGAAAAAGACAACCAACACAAGACATGCAAGGCCGAGCCCCGATGACGAGCGGCTCCTCGGGCAACGTGCAGTGAGCCCAGGGATGCTCCGCGGCGGCGTGATCGAGGCCTCCAAGAAGAGCTGGGATGTGCCGTGCAGAGCTCCTCCGGGGCGGGGCGACGATGGCTCCTCCGCGGCGGCGCAGCCAAGGCGAAGGGCTCCTCCGCGGAGGCAGACGTTACAAACCATACCATACAATACCGTACCCACGATACAAGACAGACAATACCCTACAGACCACACCATAACTTACAGACCTTACCCGACGGTGCAAACCACACCTGTCAGATAACACTACACACAACCGACAGACAAGGAATCACAAGACAAAATACAAGACAGACAATCCAGCCCCAAATCCATTACAATACACACACAGGTACTACAAAACACAAAACACATTACAATGCCAAGTACATCACAAAATCTACAGTGCCAAAAAACACAGTATGTCCTCTACAAGAAGGAGCACGCCATACCATACAGAAAAATGCACAAAATAATGCTCAAAAAAACCACAAAATACAATACAAAGAAAAATAAGTTTCTGTACAAAATACATAAAAAGCAACCCAAAATACAATAAATATTACATTACCAAAGAAAAATTGCCATACACAGTATGTTAGAAAATAAAATACATACAATGCAAGGGAAGATACAAATCCTCCAATACATTCAATGCTGTACAGTACATACCATAAAATACCACACAACCAATAAAACAGACGATACAGTGCAAACTACATGGGATACAATTAATGCCATTCCATACCTACAGTGTGCAATAGGATATAAACCAGAACACAATACATGGAGTATACGAAATGCAACACATACAACACATCAAATATATAACACAAAAATCTGTACAGAGAATACGTACAAACAATACAATACCCACAGTGATACAGAGGATACTTAACCTAGGATACATTCCAGACCATAAACACACACCATACCGTACGTACAAGAACATCGATACCAAACCCCAATCATACAGTACAACAGATACCATGAAGAGCCTACGACACTTACCAAAATACAAAATAGAATACACAGATGACATGAAATCCCATCCCATCCCATACACAAGTCAAAATAATACCCAAAGGACTACATATTCTAACACAGTGAAACACGATGATCCATACGATGCAGATGATGCATACCATACCGTAATACATCACAACTCATACAATACCGTAAATACCAAAGCAGATGCTACAACACAATGCACCCTGCAGTACAGACCTCTAAATACCGTATGATACAAGACGCAGAGTAAAACATACCCACTAACAATACAAGACAAAGTACCACACGGCCAATGCAGTACGGCAGAAAGGACGCACAGCACCAGACAACAGAAAAACCCAGACCACACTTACCAGACAATACTTACCCCACGGTCTGCAGAGGGGCGCCTGCCTGCCGCTCCGGCGGCACTCACCAAAGCCCAAAACTCTCTCACGAGGCACCACGCTCAAGGGCTCCTCCCCCACAGGGGTGATGAAGAGCTCACCAGGCACAACGGCAGTGAAGGGCTCCTCCAGGGCAGCGTGCTGAAGGGCTGCAAGGAGACCCACCCAGCGTGCGGAACAGCTCCTCTGGGGCCACCGTCATCAAAAGCTCCTCCAATGCCACACGCTCAAGGGCTCCTCCAGAGCGCTCTGACGCTCAAGGGGCTCCTCCAGGGCTTGCATGATGATGGGCTGCTCCGCTGACACGCACAGAAGAGCTCCCTGAGGGCCTCGCAGGAAAAAGCTCCTCCGCTGCAACACGGTGAAGGGCTCCTCCAGGGTAGGGATGATCAAGGCCTCCTCCGGGACAGCACAGTGAAGCTCTCCTGCATGGGCGCCACGCAGGGCTCCAAGGACAGACGGGCAGCACCACCAAGCGCTCCGACGGGCAGGTGTAACAGGGAAGGGCTCCTCCAGCTTGGCGCCATGAAGGGCTGCTCCAAGGCGGGGATGATGCTGGGCTCCTCCAAAGACACAGCAATCAAGGGCCCCCTGGCCCAGCACGAGCAAGGAGGGCTCCTGCATGCCCACAGGGCAAAGGGCACCTCTGGGGCAGGCTGGGGAACAGCTCCTGCCGCACAGCACACGGAAGGAAGGGCTCCAACAGCAGCTCGACCATGCAATGAGGACCCCCTGCAGAGCCGCACAACCAGGTGCTCCTCGGGAGTCACGATGAAAACGGCATCCTCTGCCGTGGCAGGATGAAGAGCTCCTCTGGGTACAGCGTCCGGAAGGGATGCAAGGAGACCCACCAAGCGTGGGGAACAGCTGCTCTCTGGGGCCAGGGTCACCAAGGGCTCCTCCAGTGCCACATGATCAAGGGCTCCTCCACAGCCCTCCGACGCTGAAGGGCTCCTCTGCGGCTGGCATGATGGTGGGCTGCTCCGCTGCCACCCACAGCACAGCTCCTGAGGGCCTCCCGGGACACTGCTCCTCCGCTGCCACCTGTGACCGCCTCCTCTGGGTCACCACGGCAAAGGTCTCCACGGAAACACGCAACGCGTAACAAAGAGATCCACTGCGGTGGGACCGCGGTCAAGGGCTCCTCCAGCACCACGGGATGAAGGGCAGCGTCAACACCCAACCAGCGTGGGGCACAGCCCCTCTGGGGCGGGCCTGATCAGGGCCTTCCTCTGCCAGCACACGCTGAACTGCTCCTCCGGGGAGCCACACATTGCAAAACAGACCATACAATACAGACAAATCCATACTGACAGTCCCATATATTATTATTAGACACCTTACCATACTATTACAGACCAGACAGAATAGGCAATACATACTATAGGAGAGAGTAAACCCAGCACCGACGATACATACAAGTCATGGCAATAAAACAGATACAAAAATATGGCAATAAACAAAGATACAAAAATACATGCCACACAATACATGACAAACCATACCATATTAACTACAGCACAACACAAAGAACAATACAATCCATACCAGACAATACAGGCAGGGCAGTGTCAAACACAATGCAGCACAAGATAGACAAGATGATGCAATACACGGGATTCCACATAGGCCATTCCCTAGATTACACAACACACCGTACAGTACACAACACACCTACCATCCATGAAACACACTACACACAACACAATGCAAAATACGATCCACACTACAAGATGCAATATACAGATGCCAACACACAAAAGGAAATACACTCTAGATAAAACGCAATATACCAGAAAGCAGACAATTCCAGACAATGCAGAACAGAATACATCCCATAAATCAATCCAAACACACACAGTACGTACAATAACTAACAGGCCATAACCACCTATATTACGGGAACCATCCCACCATACAAAACACACTACAACACAATTCAAGTCACAAAGGTACACAGCACCAATAATACAAGACATCAGAACACAAGAAATACCATTCCGCAGGGAAAAAGACAACCAACACAAGACATGCAAGGCCGAGCCCCGATGACGAGCGGCTCCTCGGGCAACGTGCAGTGAGCCCAGGGATGCTCCGCGGCGGCGTGATCGAGGCCTCCAAGAAGAGCTGGGATGTGCCGTGCAGAGCTCCTCCGGGGCGGGGCGACGATGGCTCCTCCGCGGCGGCGCAGCCAAGGCGAAGGGCTCCTCCGCGGAGGCAGACGTTACAAACCATACCATACAATACCGTACCCACGATACAAGACAGACAATACCCTACAGACCACACCATAACTTACAGACCTTACCCGACGGTGCAAACCACACCTGTCAGATAACACTACACACAACCGACAGACAAGGAATCACAAGACAAAATACAAGACAGACAATCCAGCCCCAAATCCATTACAATACACACACAGGTACTACAAAACACAAAACACATTACAATGCCAAGGACATCACAAAATCTACAGTGCCAAAAAACACAGTATGTCCTCTACAAGAAGGAGCACGCCATACCATACAGAAAAATGCACAAAATAATGCTCAAAAATACCACAAAATACAATACATTACAAAGAAAAATAAGTTTCTGTACAAAATACATAAAAAGCAACCCAAAATACAATAAATATTACATTACCAAAGAAAAATTGCCATACACAGTATGTTAGAAAATAAAATACATACAATGCAAGGGAAGATACAAATCCTCCAATACATTCAATGCTGTACAGTACATACCATAAAATACCACACAACCAATAAAACAGACGATACAGTGCAAACTACATGGGATAAAATTAAAGCCATTCCATACCTACAGTGTGCAATAGGATATAAACCAGAACACAATACATGGAGTATACGAAATGCAACACATACAACACATCAAATATATAACACAAAAATCTGTACAGAGAATACGTACAAACAATACAATACCCACAGTGATACAGAGGATACTTAACCTAGGATATATTCCAGACCATAAACACACACCATACCGTACGTACAAGAACATCGATACCAAACCCCAATCATACAGTACAACAGATACCATGAAGAGCCTACGACACTTACCAAAATACAAAATAGAATACACAGATGACATGAAATCCCATCCCATACCATACACAAGTCAAAATAATACCCAAAGGACTACATATTCTAACACACAGAAACACGATGATCCATACGATGCAGATGATGCATACCATACCGTAATACATCACAACTCATACAATACCGTAAATACCAAAGCAGATGCTACAACACAATGCACCCTGCAGTACAGACCTCTAAATACCGTATGATACAAGACGCAGAGTAAAACATACCCACTAACAATACAAGACAAAGTACCACACGGCCAATGCAGTACGGCAGAAAGGACGCACAGCACCAGACAACAGAAAAACCCAGACCACACTTACCAGACAATACTTACCCCACGGTCTGCAGAGGGGCGCCTGCCTGCCGCTCCGGCGGCACTCACCAAAGCCCAAAACTCTCTCACGAGGCACCACGCTCAAGGGCTCCTCCCCCACAGGGGTGATGAAGAGATCACCAGGCACAACGGCAGTGAAGGGCTCCTCCAGGGCAGCGTGCTGAAGGGCTGCAAGGAGACCCACCCAGCGTGCGGAACAGCTCCTCTGGGGCCACCGTCATCAAAAGCTCCTCCAATGCCACACGCTCAAGGGCTCCTCCAGAGCGCTCTGACGCTCAAGGGGCTCCTCCAGGGCTTGCATGATGATGGGCTGCTCCGCTGACACGCACAGAAGAGCTCCCTGAGGGCCTCGCAGGAAAAAGCTCCTCCGCTGCAACACGGTGAAGGGCTCCTCCAGGGTAGGGATGATCAAGGCCTCCTCCGGGACAGCACAGAGAAGCTCTCCTGCATGGGCGCCACGCAGGGCTCCAAGGACAGACGGGCAGCACCACCAAGCGCTCCGACGGGCAGGTGTAACAGGGAAGGGCTCCTCCAGCTTGGCGCCATGAAGGGCTGCTCCAAGGCGGGGATGATGCTGGGCTCCTCCAAAGACACAGCAATCAAGGGCCCCCTGGCCCAGCACGAGCAAGGAGGGCTCCTGCATGCCCACAGGGCAAAGGGCACCTCTGGGGCAGGCTGGGGAACAGCTCCTGCCGCACAGCACACGGAAGGAAGGGCTCCAACAGCAGCTCGACCATGCAATGAGGACCCCCTGCAGAGCCGCACAACCAGGTGCTCCTCGGGAGTCACGATGAAAACGGCATCCTCTGCCGTGGCAGGATGAAGAGCTCCTCTGGGTACAGCGTCCGGAAGGGATGCAAGGAGACCCACCAAGCGTGGGGAACAGCTGCTCTCTGGGGCCAGGGTCACCAAGGGCTCCTCCAGTGCCACATGCTCAAGGGCTCCTCCACAGCCCTCCGACGCTGAAGGGCTCCTCTGCGGCTGGCATGATGGTGGGCTGCTCCGCTGCCACCCACAGCACAGCTCCTGAGGGCCTCCCGGGACACTGCTCCTCCGCTGCCACCTGTGACCGCCTCCTCTGGGTCACCACGGCAAAGGTCTCCACGGAAACACGCAACGCGTAACAAAGAGATCCACTGCGGTGGGACCGCGGTCAAGGGCTCCTCCAGCACCACGGGATGAAGGGCAGCGTCAACACCCAACCAGCGTGGGGCACAGCCCCTCTGGGGCGGGCCTGATCAGGGCCTTCCTCTGCCAGCACACGCTGAACTGCTCCTCCGGGGAGCCACACATTGCAAAACAGACCATACAATACAGACAAATCCATACTGACAGTCCCATATATTATTATTAGACACCTTACCATACTATTACAGACCAGACAGAAAAGGCAATACATACTATAGGAGAGAGTAAACCCAACACCGACGATACATACAAGTCATGGCAATAAAACAGATACAAAAATATGGCAATAAACAAAGATACAAAAATACATGCCACACAATACATGACAAACCATACCATATTAACTCCAGCACAACACAAAGAACAATACAATCCATACCAGACAATACAGGCAGGGCAGTGTCAAACACAATGCAGCACAAGATAGACAAGATGATGCAATACACGGGATTCCACATAGGCCATTCCCTAGATTACACAACACACCGTACAGTACACAACACACCTACCATCCATGAAACACACTACACACAACACAATGCAAAATACGATCCACACTACAAGATGCAATATACAGATGCCAACACACAAAAGGAAATACACTATAGATAAAACGCAATATACCAGAAAGCAGACAATTCCAGACAATGCAGAACAGAATACATCCCATAAATCAATCCAAACACACACAGTACGTACAATAACTAACAGGCCATAACCACCTATATTACGGGAACCATCCCACCATACAAAACACACTACAACACAATTCAAGTCACAAAGGTACACAGCACCAATAATACAAGACATCAGAACACAAGAAATACCATTCCGCAGGGAAAAAGACAACCAACACAAGACATGCAAGGCCGAGCCCCGATGACGAGCGGCTCCTCGGGCAACGTGCAGTGAGCCCAGGGATGCTCCGCGGCGGCGTGATCGAGGCCTCCAAGAAGAGCTGGGATGCGCCGTGCAGAGCTCCTCCGGGGCGGGGCGACGATGGCTCCTCCGCGGCGGCGCAGCCAAGGCGAAGGGCTCCTCCGCGGAGGCAGACGTTACAAACCATACCATACAATACCGTACCCACGATACAAGACAGACAATACCCTACAGACCACACCATAACCTACAGACCTTACCCGACGGTGCAAACCACACCTGTCAGATAACACTACACACAACCGACAGACAAGGAATCACAAGACAAAATACAAGACAGACAATCCAGCCCCAAATCCATTACAATACACACACAGGTACTACAAAACACAAAACACATTACAATGCCAAGTACATCACAAAATCTACAGTGCCAAAAAACACAGTATGTCCTCTACAAGAAGGAGCACGCCATACCATACAGAAAAATGCACAAAATAATGCTCAAAAATACCACAAAATACATTACAAAGAAAAATAAGTTTCTGTACAAAATACATAAAAAGCAACCCAAAATACAATAAATATTACATTATCAAAGAAAAATTGCCATACACAGTATGTTAGAAAATAAAATACATACAATGCAAGGGAAGATACAAATCCTCCAATACATTCAATGCTGTACAGTACATACCATAAAATACCACACAACCAATAAAACAGACGATACAGTGCAAACTACATGGGATACAATTAATGCCATTCCATACCTACAGTGTGCAATAGGATATAAACCAGAACACAATACATGGAGTATACGAAATGCAACACATACAACACATCAAATATATAACACAAAAATCTGTACAGAGAATACGTACAAACAATACAATACCCACAGTGATACAGAGGATACTTAACCTAGGATACATTCCAGACCATAAACACACACCATACCGTACGTACAAGAACATCGATACCAAACCCCAATCATACAGTACAACAGATACCATGAAGAGCCTACGACACTTACCAAAATACAAAATAGAATACACAGATGACATGAAATCCCATCCCATCCCATACACAAGTCAAAATAATACCCAAAGGACTACATATTCTAACACAGTGAAACACGATGATCCATACGATGCAGATGATGCATACCATACCGTAATACATCACAACTCATACAATACCGTAAATACCAAAGCAGATGCTACAACACAATGCACCCTGCAGTACAGACCTCTAAATACCGTATGATACAAGACGCAGAGTAAAACATACCCACTAACAATACAAGACAAAGTACCACACGGCCAATGCAGTACGGCAGAAAGGACGCACAGCACCAGACAACAGAAAAACCCAGACCACACTTACCAGACAATACTTACCCCACGGTCTGCAGAGGGGCGCCTGCCTGCCGCTCCGGCGGCACTCACCAAAGCCCAAAACTCTCTCACGAGGCACCACGCTCAAGGGCTCCTCCCCCACAGGGGTGATGAAGAGCTCACCAGGCACAACAGCAGTGAAGGGCTCCTCCAGGGCAGCGTGCTGAAGGGCTGCAAGGAGACCCACCCAGCGTGCGGAACAGCTCCTCTGGGGCCACCGTCATCAAAAGCTCCTCCAATGCCACACGCTCAAGGGCTCCTCCAGAGCGCTCTGACGCTCAAGGGGCTCCTCCAGGGCTTGCATGATGATGGGCTGCTCCGCTGACACGCACAGAAGAGCTCCCTGAGGGCCTCGCAGGAAAAAGCTCCTCCGCTGCAACACGGTGAAGGGCTCCTCCAGGGTAGGGATGATCAAGGCCTCCTCCGGGACAGCACAGAGAAGCTCTCCTGCATGGGCGCCACGCAGGGCTCCAAGGACAGACGGGCAGCACCACCAAGCGCTCCGACGGGCAGGTGTAACAGGGAAGGGCTCCTCCAGCTTGGCGCCATGAAGGGCTGCTCCAAGGCGGGGATGATGCTGGGCTCCTCCAAAGACACAGCAATCAAGGGCCCCCTGGCCCAGCACGAGCAAGGAGGGCTCCTGCATGCCCACAGGGCAAAGGGCACCTCTGGGGCAGGCTGGGGAACAGCTCCTGCCGCACAGCACACGGAAGGAAGGGCTCCAACAGCAGCTCGACCATGCAATGAGGACCCCCTGCAGAGCCGCACAACCAGGTGCTCCTCGGGAGTCACGATGAAAACGGCATCCTCTGCCGTGGCAGGATGAAGAGCTCCTCTGGGTACAGCGTCCGGAAGGGATGCAAGGAGACCCACCAAGCGTGGGGAACAGCTGCTCTCTGGGGCCAGGGTCACCAAGGGCTCCTCCAGTGCCACATGATCAAGGGCTCCTCCACAGCCCTCCGACGCTGAAGGGCTCCTCTGCGGCTGGCATGATGGTGGGCTGCTCCGCTGCCACCCACAGCACAGCTCCTGAGGGCCTCCCGGGACACTGCTCCTCCGCTGCCACCTGTGACCGCCTCCTCTGGGTCACCACGGCAAAGGTCTCCACGGAAACACGCAACGCGTAACAAAGAGATCCACTGCGGTGGGACCGCGGTCAAGGGCTCCTCCAGCACCACGGGATGAAGGGCAGCGTCAACACCCAACCAGCGTGGGGCACAGCCCCTCTGGGGCGGGCCTGATCAGGGCCTTCCTCTGCCAGCACACGCTGAACTGCTCCTCCGGGGAGCCACACATTGCAAAACAGACCATACAATACAGACAAATCCATACTGACAGTCCCATATATTATTATTAGACACCTTACCATACTATTACAGACCAGACAGAAAAGGCAATACATACTATAGGAGAGAGTAAACCCAACACCGACGATACATACAAGTCATGGCAATAAAACAGATACAAAAATATGGCAATAAACAAAGATACAAAAATACATGCCACACAATACATGACAAACCATACCATATTAACTCCAGCACAACACAAAGAACAATACAATCCATACCAGACAATACAGGCAGGGCAGTGTCAAACACAATGCAGCACAAGATAGACAAGATGATGCAATACACGGGATTCCACATAGGCCATTCCCTAGATTACACAACACACCGTACAGTACACAACACACCTACCATCCATGAAACACACTACACACAACACAATGCAAAATACGATCCACACTACAAGATGCAATATACAGATGCCAACACACAAAAGGAAATACACTCTAGATAAAACGCAATATACCAGAAAGCAGACAATTCCAGACAATGCAGAACAGAATACATCCCATAAATCAATCCAAACACACACAGTACGTACAATAACTAACAGGCCATAACCACCTATATTACGGGAACCATCCCACCATACAAAACACACTACAACACAATTCAAGTCACAAAGGTACACAGCACCAATAATACAAGACATCAGAACACAAGAAATACCATTCCGCAGGGAAAAAGACAACCAACACAAGACATGCAAGGCCGAGCCCCGATGACGAGCGGCTCCTCGGGCAACGTGCAGTGAGCCCAGGGATGCTCCGCGGCGGCGTGATCGAGGCCTCCAAGAAGAGCTGGGATGTGCCGTGCAGAGCTCTCCGGGGCGGGGCGACGATGGCTCCTCCGTGGCGGCGCAGCCA
Organism: Athene noctua; assembly: GCF_965140245.1. Lineage (NCBI taxonomy): Eukaryota > Metazoa > Chordata > Aves > Strigiformes > Strigidae > Athene > Athene noctua. The sequence continues at coordinate 82,036 of NW_027437848.1, forward strand.
GGGCGAAGGGCTCCTCCGCGGAGGCAGACGTTACAAACCATACCATACAATACCGTACCCACGATACAAGACAGACAATACCCTACAGACCACACCATAACTTACAGACCTTACCCGACGGTGCAAACCACACCTGTCAGATAACACTACACACAACCGACAGACAAGGAATCACAAGACAAAATACAAGACAGACAATCCAGCCCCAAATCCATTACAATACACACACAGGTACTACAAAACACAAAACACATTACAATGCCAAGGACATCACAAAATCTACAGTGCCAAAAAACACAGTATGTCCTCTACAAGAAGGAGCACGCCATACCATACAGAAAAATGCACAAAATAATGCTCAAAAATACCACAAAATACATTACAAAGAAAAATAAGTTTCTGTACAAAATACATAAAAAGCAACCCAAAATACAATAAATATTACATTATCAAAGAAAAATTGCCATACACAGTATGTTAGAAAATAAAATACATACAATGCAAGGGAAGATACAAATCCTCCAATACATTCAATGCTGTACAGTACATACCATAAAATACCACACAACCAATAAAACAGACGATACAGTGCAAACTACATGGGATACAATTAATGCCATTCCATACCTACAGTGTGCAATAGGATATAAACCAGAACACAATACATGGAGTATACGAAATGCAACACATACAACACATCAAATATATAACACAAAAATCTGTACAGAGAATACGTACAAACAATACAATACCCACAGTGATACAGAGGATACTTAACCTAGGATACATTCCAGACCATAAACACACACCATACCGTACGTACAAGAACATCGATACCAAACCCCAATCATACAGTACAACAGATACCATGAAGAGCCTACGACACTTACCAAAATACAAAATAGAATACACAGATGACATGAAATCCCATCCCATACCATACACAAGTCAAAATAATACCCAAAGGACTACATATTCTAACACACAGAAACACGATGATCCATACGATGCAGATGATGCATACCATACCGTAATACATCACAACTCATACAATACCGTAAATACCAAAGCAGATGCTACAACACAATGCACCCTGCAGTACAGACCTCTAAATACCGTATGATACAAGACGCAGAGTAAAACATACCCACTAACAATACAAGACAAAGTACCACACGGCCAATGCAGTACGGCAGAAAGGACGCACAGCACCAGACAACAGAAAAACCCAGACCACACTTACCAGACAATACTTACCCCACGGTCTGCAGAGGGGCGCCTGCCTGCCGCTCCGGCGGCACTCACCAAAGCCCAAAACTCTCTCACGAGGCACCACGCTCAAGGGCTCCTCCCCCACAGGGGTGATGAAGAGATCACCAGGCACAATGGCAGTGAAGGGCTCCTCCAGGGCAGCGTGCTGAAGGGCTGCAAGGAGACCCACCCAGCGTGCGGAACAGCTCCTCTGGGGCCACCGTCATCAAAAGCTCCTCCAATGCCACACGCTCAAGGGCTCCTCCAGAGCGCTCTGACGCTCAAGGGGCTCCTCCAGGGCTTGCATGATGATGGGCTGCTCCGCTGACACGCACAGAAGAGCTCCCTGAGGGCCTCGCAGGAAAAAGCTCCTCCGCTGCAACACGGTGAAGGGCTCCTCCAGGGTAGGGATGATCAAGGCCTCCTCCGGGACAGCACAGAGAAGCTCTCCTGCATGGGCGCCACGCAGGGCTCCAAGGACAGACGGGCAGCACCACCAAGCGCTCCGACGGGCAGGTGTAACAGGGAAGGGCTCCTCCAGCTTGGCGCCATGAAGGGCTGCTCCAAGGCGGGGATGATGCTGGGCTCCTCCAAAGACACAGCAATCAAGGGCCCCCTGGCCCAGCACGAGCAAGGAGGGCTCCTGCATGCCCACAGGGCAAAGGGCACCTCTGGGGCAGGCTGGGGAACAGCTCCTGCCGCACAGCACACGGAAGGAAGGGCTCCAACAGCAGCTCGACCATGCAATGAGGACCCCCTGCAGAGCCGCACAACCAGGTGCTCCTCGGGAGTCACGATGAAAACGGCATCCTCTGCCGTGGCAGGATGAAGAGCTCCTCTGGGTACAGCGTCCGGAAGGGATGCAAGGAGACCCACCAAGCGTGGGGAACAGCTGCTCTCTGGGGCCAGGGTCACCAAGGGCTCCTCCAGTGCCACATGCTCAAGGGCTCCTCCACAGCCCTCCGACGCTGAAGGGCTCCTCTGCGGCTGGCATGATGGTGGGCTGCTCCGCTGCCACCCACAGCACAGCTCCTGAGGGCCTCCTGGGACACTGCTCCTCCGCTGCCACCTGTGACCGCCTCCTCTGGGTCACCACGGCAAAGGTCTCCACGGAAACATGCAACGCGTAACAAAGAGATCCAATGCGGTGGGACCGCGGTCAAGGGTTCCTCCAGCACCACGGGATGAAGGGCAGCATCAACACCCAACCAGCGTGGGGCACAGCCCCTCTGGGGCGGGCCTGATCAGGGCCTTCCTCTGCCAGCACACGCTGAACTGCTCCTCCGGGGAGCCACACATTGCAAAACAGACCATACAATACAGACAAATCCATACTGACAGTCCCATATATTATTATTAGACACCTTACCATACTATTACAGACCAGACAGAATAGGCAATACATACTATAGGAGAGAGTAAACCCAACACCGACGATACATACAAGTCACGGCAATAAAACAGATACAAAAATATGGCAATAAACAAAGATACAAAAATACATGCCACACAATACATGACAAACCATACCATATTAACTACAGCACAACACAAAGAACAATACAATCCATACCAGACAATACAGGCAGGGCAGTGTCAAACACAATGCAGCACAAGATAGACAAGATGATGCAATACACGGGATTCCACATAGGCCATTCCCTAGATTACACAACACACCGTACAGTACACAACACACCTACCATCCATGAAACACACTACACACAACACAATGCAAAATACGATCCACACTACAAGATGCAATATACAGATGCCAACACACAAAAGGAAATACACTCTAGATAAAACGCAATATACCAGAAAGCAGACAATTCCAGACAATGCAGAACAGAATACATCCCATAAATCAATCCAAACACACACAGTACGTACAATAACTAACAGGCCATAACCACCTATATTACGGGAACCATCCCACCATACAAAACACACTACAACACAATTCAAGTCACAAAGGTACACAGCACCAATAATACAAGACATCAGAACACAAGAAATACCATTCCGCAGGGAAAAAGACAACCAACACAAGACATGCAAGGCCGAGCCCCGATGACGAGCGGCTCCTCGGGCAACGTGCAGTGAGCCCAGGGATGCTCCGCGGCGGCGTGATCGAGGCCTCCAAGAAGAGCTGGGATGTGCCGTGCAGAGCTCCTCCGGGGCGGGGCGACGATGGCTCCTCCGCGGCGGCGCAGCCAAGGCGAAGGGCTCCTCCGCGGAGGCAGACGTTACAAACCATACCATACAATACCGTACCCACGATACAAGCAGACAATACCCTACAGACCACACCATAACTTACAGACCTTACCCGACGGTGCAAACCACACCTGTCAGATAACACTACACACAACCGACAGACAAGGAATCACAAGACAAAATACAAGACAGACAATCCAGCCCCAAATCCATTACAATACACACACAGGTACTACAAAACACAAAACACATTACAATGCCAAGGACATCACAAAATCTACAGTGCCAAAAAACACAGTATGTCCTCTACAAGAAGGAGCACGCCATACCATACAGAAAAATGCACAAAATAATGCTCAAAAATACCACAAAATACAATACATTACAAAGAAAAATAAGTTTCTCTACAAAATACATAAAAAGCAACCCAAAATACAATAAATATTACATTATCAAAGAAAAATTGCCATACACAGTATGTTAGAAAATAAAATACATACAATGCAAGGGAAGATACAAATCCTCCAATACATTCAATGCTGTACAGTACATACCATAAAATACCACACAACCAATAAAACAGACGATACAGTGCAAACTACATGGGATACAATTAATGCCATTCCATACCTACAGTGTGCAATAGGATATAAACCAGAACACAATACATGGAGTATACGAAATGCAACACATACAACACATCAAATATATAACACAAAAATCTGTACAGAGAATACGTACAAACAATACAATACCCACAGTGATACAGAGGATACTTAACCTAGGATACATTCCAGACCATAAACACACACCATACCGTACGTACAAGAACATCGATACCAAACCCCAATCATACAGTACAACAGATACCATGAAGAGCCTACGACACTTACCAAAATACAAAATAGAATACACAGATGACATGAAATCCCATCCCATACCATACACAAGTCAAAATAATACCCAAAGGACTACATATTCTAACACAGTGAAACACGATGATCCATACGATGCAGATGATGCATACCATACCGTAATACATCACAACTCATACAATACCGTAAATACCAAAGCAGATGCTACAACACAATGCACCCTGCAGTACAGACCTCTAAATACCGTATGATACAAGACGCAGAGTAAAACATACCCACTAACAATACAAGACAAAGTACCACACGGCCAATGCAGTACGGCAGAAAGGACGCACAGCACCAGACAACAGAAAAACCCAGACCACACTTACCAGACAATACTTACCCCACGGTCTGCAGAGGGGCGCCTGCCTGCCGCTCCGGCGGCACTCACCAAAGCCCAAAACTCTCTCACGAGGCACCACGCTCAAGGGCTCCTCCCCCACAGGGGTGATGAAGAGATCACCAGGCACAACGGCAGTGAAGGGCTCCTCCAGGGCAGCGTGCTGAAGGGCTGCAAGGAGACCCACCCAGCGTGCGGAACAGCTCCTCTGGGGCCACCGTCATCAAAAGCTCCTCCAATGCCACACGCTCAAGGGCTCCTCCAGAGCGCTCTGACGCTCAAGGGCTCTTCCAGGGCTTGGATGATAATGGGCTGCTCCTCTTACATCCCTTGAAAGGATTTTTCTTAGTTGTTGTTTCACATCCATGTTCTGGTCTAGATTGTGCTGAGACTATTTCCCACTAATAAAGAAAAGAAAATGCTTTTTTTGTTAAGCAGCAAGCAATCTTTGCCCCAAAATTGCATAAATTATGATTTACTCATTTCCTTGTTACTTTCCTCACACACCCGAACTTTGTTACTGATTTTATTAACAGCTGAAATTAAATTGTGTTTGATTTTAATATAAGTATAGAATTAAGAGACATTTTAGTAAAAATCATTTTACATTTATTGTATTTTGAATCTAGCAACCGACTGCTACTCTAAAATTCCCTGTACAGCCCTGTACCAAGGCCGAAGGGATTGGTCATAATTGTCCAATGGGAACGGTTAGAACCTAGGTAACAAAACACGAGGTGATTTGTAAACTGATTTATAATACATACATAGGACTAGAAGAATGCAAGTAGCTGTCAAGGTCCAGGATTAATGGGAACTGAGGGCAGTAACCGTAACAGCTGGCAGGTACCTGCCAAGAAAACTGTCCTTAAGCAAAAGGTAATTACGGCAGGGGGAGATCGCATCCACCGACCCATGGACCACCTACTCACATTACACCCCAGAGCCATTTCTAGACATTTCTAACCTTTACTGCGCAGAATCGGAAATAGGAGGAGAATATGTTAATGATTTCTTGGAAGTTGTGTGTTTATGTATGAAGACATAATGAATATGTATGAGTAAGTTCTATATAAGCTGTATGATTCTGGTGCCTGGCACGTGTTGTTGGTGAGAGCACTCCCCTACACGTCCGGCCGTCAGTAAAGAAGTGTCTGCTTATCTGCATCACATTGGTGTCAATAAGTTATTTTTATCCCGTATTTCAGGGACAGTTTCTAGCACCCCAGATGGGACCTCGCTGAGAGAGACCGGAGGATTCGGGGACCTCATCGGTTACAGCCGGCACCAAGGGTTTCTCGGGGACACCCATCGATCCCCGATCCATAAGGCTCTTCGCGACGTCCCCTGGATTTGGTAAGACACTTCTCTTTGGTATTGGGAAGTGGGTTAAAGTCCCACTAGTGTAAGTCTTCCTGTCAGACTTGACAAAAGCTGCGCAGGGTTGGACTAAGTGTAATAGTGTAAGTCTGCCTGTCAGACGCAGCGAAAGCTGTTCAGGGTTGGACCAAAGCATCCTAGCGTGAAGTGTAAGCCTAGGCATCTGCCCGTAAGACATAAGCGAAAGCTATTGCAGGGTTGGACAACAGCGTAGACAAGGGAACCTATATGCTATAGAGTTCTCAAAGGTAGTGCCTCTAATGAAAGGTTAGAAGTTTTTATGCACTTTATTGTGGTATTGTTTATTTCCTCGATTGAGTATTGTGTGTAATTAAGAAATGTGTTATATTGTGTGACATACCTTTATTTATGGTAATGATTGTGGAAAGGTGTGAGTGTGTTTGTAAGCGTGAGACGTGCAATTGAGCACAAAGCGAGTGTGGAGTTCGGATCCGTGGTTCTATTATCCTGCGAGGGGTGCAGTCGGAGAAGAACGAAGCGGAAAGCCTAAATGATTGTATATTGTGTTAAAAAGTAACTGAACCGTGGCATCTAAGCTGATTCATTTGTTTAAAAGTATGGGTAATCTTGTTGCAAATGACAAAGTTCCGAAAACTTCTCCGTTAGAATTTCTGTTAGCACACTGGGGAGATTTGCATGATGATTTGCGAAAGAGTCAGATGATTGAATATTGTAATCACTGGTGGCCTCTGTATACTCTGGATGATCAGGGAAAATGGCTCATGAATGGGACACTGTATTATAATACCATTTTGCAGTTAATGCTGTTTTGTAGAAGAGAAGGGAATTGAAGGGCCATATGTTGATTTCTTTTTCTATTTAAGACAAAGGAAGGATTAGCAGAAGGAATGCAAGTTGATTAGTAGGGATAATTTACTAATGGCTATAACTTCTGACGATAAAAAGGTGAAAAAGTGTTGTTTAACATGTGCACTTGGAAAAGATTGTTTAAAGGAAAGAATTGCTTCTACTGAAAAGGATGAAGGGCCGGAATTAGATATATGCCCTCCACAGAGAGAACTATGTATCCTATAGAGGATGTGGATGAAGGGTCGTCTGAGGTTGTAATTCATACCCCTGTTTCTCGAAGAACTCAGCAGCAGGTACAAACAATAGCTCCCCTGTGGCAGGGAGTTGGCAATGATGGGCCAGTGTGTGTGAAAGTGCCTTTTTCAGTGACGGATTTGATGGCTTGGAAGCAGGCAGCAGGAGTGTATAGAGAGGATCCTGAGAGAACAGGCAGAGTAGTAGATACTATAATCAGAACACAGAATCCGGACTGGAGTGATTTACGGGTGATTTTAGCTAATTTGTTAGATGATACAAAAAAACCCCAGATGGTATTAAAGGCTGGCAAAGCACAGGCAGAAGTGACTGTACTGAGTGGGACAACAGGTGGAATATTAGAGCAGCATTTTCCGTCTGGGGATCCACAGTGGGCATCCAAATAATGTGGAGCACAGAGAAAGACTGAGTCGGTATCAGAAATGGATTTTATATGGAGTTAAACATGCCATGCCTAAGTTTCTGAACTGGCGTAAATTGTATGAGGTGAGACAAGATAAGAATGAATCTCCCTCAGCGTTTCTGGAAAGACTAAAAGAAGCTTCCAAAAAAAAAAAAACCCCAAAACAAAAAACAAAACGAAAAAAAAAAAATTATTTGAAAGTGGAAACTGAGGCAGCTCAGATATAATTGGCTTTGATTTTTATAGGACAATTGGTACCAGATATAAGAAAGAAACTGATTGATAAATTTTTGAAGTATACAATCTTGGAGGAGTGTGAATCTGAGTATAAAACTCTCATTCTACCAGTCAGAAAACCATCGGGTGAATATAGGTTAGTGCAAGACTTAAGAGCAGTGAATCAAATAGTTAAGGGTATATATCCTGTAGCAGCAAATCCCTACACGCTGTTAACAGCTTTAAAGGAGACTTATCAGTGGTTTACAGTGCTTGATTTAAAAGATGCTTTCTTTTGTATTCCTTTGGAAAGGGAAAACAGAAAATAGTTTGCTTTTGAGTAGGAAAATCCACAAACAGAACGAAAGATGCAGCTGACATGGACAAGCCTCCCCCAAGGATTTAAAAATAGCCCGATAATTTTTGGAAATCAGCTGGCAAAGGAGCTTGAAACACGGAAACAGGACAGACCAAAACCTGGGCATTTGCTTTTACAATATGTGGATGACACACTGATTGCTACAGAAGAAAGATTTACCTACATACAGGTAACAATAGATCTTTTTAATTTTCTGGCACTGAATGTCAGACTGTGATATATTTGGACTTTGAGATTTCAGAAGGGCAGCGGCAATTAGGAACAGAATGCTGAGAAGCCATGTGAGCTGAAAAATATTCATGAACTCAGAGCATTCTTAGGAATGACAGGGTGGTGCCGCCTCTGGATCATGAATTATGGTCTAACAGCTAAACTGCTCTATGGGGCCCAAAGAACTCTCCTTTGACATGGGGCCCACAGCAACAACAGGCTGTCACAGAATTGAAACGCTTTAATGTCTGCACCTGCCTTAGGACTTCTGGACATAACCAAAGACTTTCAGCTGTTAGTCACGAAAGACAACGCCTGGCACTGGGTGTGCTGACTCAGAAGATGGGAAGCTGGAAACGACCTGTCGGATACTTCTCTAAACAACTGGACACGGTGAGTAAAGGGTGGCCAAACTGCCTTCGAGCTGTGGCTGCAACAGTGATGCTCATACAGGATACTCAGAAATTGACTTTGGGAAGCACAATAACAGTCTGTGTCCCACACATGGTGATAACTGTTTTAGAACAGAAGGGGGGACATTGGCTATCTCTGAGCTGAATGATGAAGTACCAGGTAGTACTGACTGAACAAGATGACATAATTCTGAAAGCAACTAACCTGGTAAATCCTGCAGTGTTTTTAAGTTCCACACAGGAAGAAGAGCAATTGGAGCAAGACTGCTTGGCTACTATCGAATATGTTTATTCCAGTCGAGAAGATTTGAAGGATGTACCATTGGAGTAACCAGACTGGGAATTGTATACAGATGGCAGCAGCTTTATGGAACGAGGAGTTTGATATGTTGGATATGCAGTAATAACAGACACCTCAGTTATAGAAACAAAGGCACTGACGAGTACCACATCAACTCAGAAAGCAGAACTTATTGCTTTGATTTGAGCCTTAGAACTAAGTGAAAATAAAAAAAAAGTAAATATTTGGACAGACTCAAAGTATGCTTTTAGGGTAGTATATGTCCATGAAGCTTTGTGGAAAGAAAGAGGATTATTGTCCTCTCAGGGATCAAATATTAAGCATCAAAATTAAATTTTACAATTATTACAAGTTCAAAAACCAAATCAGGTAGCAATCATGCACTGTAAAGCACATCAAATTAGGGACACAAAAGAAATTGCTAGAAGTAATTTGGCCAACCAGACAGCAAGAAAACGAGTATTCCAAATGGCATTAATTCCCTCCAAAACAGTAACCCCTCACAGACGAGTAGTAGTTCCACCTAAAAGAAATAATGCAGACCAAACATCAAGAATGTCATTAGGGAGCAGAAGCTTTAGTAACTTCTTTACAAAACCAAGTTATATCTGTCAAGATGATAGACATGGCTAAATTAATAACTGCAAAATGTGATGTATGTTTGAAAAATAATCCAGTAATCAAGAAAAGAGTTCAAATGGGTAGATTAAAATCTGTTACAGAGCCTGGAGATTGTTGGCAAGTAGATTTTTCAGAGTTACCTAGACAAAATGGGTACCGATACATCCTGGTGGGGGTTGATACTTTTACAGGATGGCCAGAAGCTTTTCCCTGTCGCACCACACAAGCCAATGAAGTAGTAAAGTGGTTACTATGAGAAATAATTCCAAGATTTGAAGTTCCTATTGGAATTTCGTCTGACAGAGGTCCACACTTTGTTGAAGAAATAGTCCAAAATGTTAACAAAATTCTGGGTATCACTTGGGATTTGCATACTCCATGGAGGCCACAATCCAGTGGAAAAGCAGAAAGAATAAACCAGACTTTAAAAAGGCAAATAAGTAAGATCTGTCAAGAGACCAATTTAAAATGGCCTCAAGCACTTCCATTAGCATTATTACAAATCAGAGTACAACCAAAGAGTGGAACCTCAGTCAGTCCTTATGAATTACTGTATGGAGAACCTTATGAGTCCCCAGAACCAAATCCAAACATACATGTAAAAGGAAAACAGGATGTATATAACTATTTGCTTTCTTTAGGAAAAAACTTTGACTGCAATTCGGAGTGCAGTGGTGTGGAATAAACCATTATCCCTAGAAACTTGAGCGCATGATTTTCAACCAGGAGATTATGTCTATGTGAAAAAGTGGACTTCCGAACCTTTGCAAGAACGTTGAAAAGGACCTTTGCAAATATGTTAACCACCTTCACGGCTATCAAGATTGCAGAATCAGATGCTTGGATACACTATACCCGAGTGAAGAAAGCACCTACTCCATGGAAAATTATAAGCTGTGACCCAAAGACTTTAAAACATGTTTAGTATTTCATATCAGTTTGTGATTGTTCTCCTTATATTGGCTTGGATGGTGACGCTGGTGGAATCATGGGTTGATCTGGTGGCAAGGAACAGAAGGCAATCAGATACAGAACAATTAATTAACATTCCTAAAGGAATGCTTGAAGAAAATTTGATGTTAGTATTGATTAAGGGATTTGCCAACTTGCAGAACATTACACAAATTACTGCCTGTTTACCAATACCAAAAGCAGTAGGTGAATCTATTCCTTGGGGAATCTTAACTATAAATTTAACCAATTTGGAACATGAAAATAAGACTACTTATTGCAAACAAAAGCCAGTGATTCAATGGTATAAACAAGTGAAGGTTATTAGGAAACAATAGAAATCACCGGGAAAAATCAGACTGTGAGAAACTACTAAATTATGACTTTGTAACAGGGTCTCAGCCTAGTGCTTTGGATCGAGTTCCCCTCACAGGAGGCCCAAACCCTAATCTACAATGGTGTTCATACGATGAACAAATTAAAACAATGTGAGCAGGAACATCATGGAATGGCAGTGTAACAAAACTGGGCAAAGTACCCAAAACCAGGCACAGTGGGACTCTGTATGGTCTATGTCCATATTCTCACGATTTCAGTACATGGCCAGAACCCCTTGGTGTTTTACTTGGGACAGTGCCTGGGTTAACAGAGTGTTTGCAATCCTTCCCTCAATAGTAGATAAAGGCACTACCCGACCAGAAAAGGAACATGTAGTACCATGGTGGAAATGTGAAAAGGTGTATGATTGCAACAATGCCGATTTAATAATCAAAGAATTCCTCATTTGGCAGCTGCTTTAAAGTTTGATTGTTATTGTTGAGGTTTTTATAACCTCACCATGACTAGCATCTTTACACCCAGAAGAGGATACTTTTTAGTTTTAAAAAATCTAACATTCAGAGTCCAGGACATTTAGTTTGGGCATTAAGTGATGGCACCTGGACAACCCACTTACCAGTAGATGGTAAGGTAAAAGAAAAAAAAAAAAAAAAAAATTGCTTAAGGCCTGCCAACATTGTGTCTGATTTGTAAGAAATAAATCACCATTCAAGGGATCCCTGGAAAATTTAAAATTACAACGAATTAAAAGGTCTGAAACAGATGATGACACCTGGAATGAACCATCAACAGGAGTAAAAATTGGCTGGGCTTTAGAGTCTCTTTTGAACCCAATAGCATCATATAGGAATAGAGAATGGCTTTATCACTTAACAGGACAAGTAAAAAATTGGCCAATATTACAAGAAAAAGATTTAAATAATTAAACATCCAGTCACAGATAACTTCCTGAACAACACTTCAAAACTGGATGGCATTAGATATCCTTCTGTTAAAGGAGCATGGAGTGTGTGGATATCATTAGGACAGACTGGATCATTGCTGCATTCATATTCCAAATGTTACACAGGATAGAACATGATTTAGATCTGTTAGGCAAAATAGAAAAAGAAACAGAAACAATTCGAGAAGGTATGTCAGAAGATTGGCTAGGAAAAATTTTTAGTGAATTAGGATAAAACTTAAACTCTGGGCTTAAATCCCTAATCAAAACTCTATTTTTGCTACTTATTGTCCTTTTGATAATTATGTTGGTGTATGCCTGTCTTAAAAGACAGTTTACTAATCAGCTTGCAATACATCATAGAATTGTGAGAGAAGTACCCACTCTGCCACCAGATTACAGCCCACCACCACCATCATCTGGCAAGACAAACTTTGGCTTCAAAGATGAAAATGAATAAAAGTGTGAAAGAATTGAAATGATTTATAACACTTTCAAAGGGGGGAAATGTTACTGATTTTATTAACAACTGAAATTAAATTGTGTTTGGTTTTAATATAAGTATAGAATTAAGAGACATTTTAGTAAAAATCATTTTACATTTATTGTATTTTGAATCTAGCAACCGACTGCTACTCTAAAATTCCCTGTACAGCCCTGTACCAAGGCTGACAGGATTGGTCATAATTGTCCAATGGGAACGGTTAGAACCTAGGTAACAAAACACGAGGTGATTTGTAAACTGATTTATAATACATACATAGGACTAGAAGAATGCAAGTAGCTGTCAAGGTCCAGGATTAATGGGAACTGAGGGAAGTGACCGTAACAGCTGGCAGGTACCTGCCAAGAAAACTGTCCTTAAGCAAAAGGTAATTCCGGCAGGGGGAGATCGCATCCACCGACCCATGGACCACCTACTCACATTACACCCCAGAGCCATTTCTAGACATTTCTAACCTTTACTGCACAGAATCGGAAATAGGAGGAGAATATGTTAATGATTTCTTGGAAGTTGTGTGTTTATGTATGAAGACATAATGAATATGTATGAGTGAGTTCTACATAAGGTGTGTGATTCTGGTGCCTGGCACCTGTTGTTGGCGAGAGCACTCCCCTACACATCCGGCCGTCAATAAAGAAGTGTCTGCTTATCTGCATCACATTGGTGTCGATATTTTTATCCCAGGTTTTGGGGACACTACCATTATAAAGGAGAGAAGCCATGGAAAGAAAGTTCTAACACACAGGCTTCCCATTTCTTCAGCTACCAATTCAATTCAGTTCCTATATTAAGAAATACCAATACTCAGTCAACAGTGGACTCCACACTCCAGCAGGCTCTTGTGATGATGCACTCGAGGATAAACTTGGTGAAGAGACCTACAAGGAAGCTCCCCAAACAGCCCAGGTGGGGAATCACTCACCTCAGAGCACCAGGCCGTGAAGGAACCACAAACAGCCAGACAGCAAAGGACTCTAGAACAGCTGGCGCTGAACTGCTCCTCCAGGGCCACGGGGTGATGCGCTCCCCACATGCTTCAAAACTGTCTTGGGTTGTCCTAGAAAACAGCAGTGAAATAGTTATTTGCATTCTCATCCGGAAATTTCCAGACAATACCTGCACAGCATTCCTGTCACTCTTCCAGAGACAGTAATTCCCAGCAAGCTGAATGAAAGCTCTGGAATCCATCCCAAGTCATCGCCTCCCAGGGCTCCCTGAGAAATTCCCCGTTTCTCACTGCTTCCGCTGGGCTAAAGAACCACACGGCACATTCCCACAACGGAAATGCAGCCTGTGTTTAGCCGGACTACACCCGATGGATACACAAATGCCCCACCTGCCCCCAGACCCTGCTGTCGCACAGGGCTCAGTCAACTCTGGGGCCACCCTCTCCTAACGCTTCTCAGAGAGCTGCCATCCCTCACAGGTGGCACCTGCGCAGAGGCACAACCCGCTGCTTGGCCTTTGAACAAACCTGCAGCTCACAAGTT